>NW_022587654.1:170795-190922 GCF_003331165.1 Xiphophorus hellerii | reverse complement strand
CTTCATTTCTTCCTTGCACTCTTCTTTCCACCCTTGTGTCCTTCCTTGCATCTTGTCTTACATTAATAAATCCTGCTCATTGTACAACAGAATCCATAAATTCCTGAGAAAATTGTGTTTTAAATTTTAAACTAACAAAAAGACCTTTAAGTTTGCAGGAACTTTAGGAACGTTAATTATATAATTATTAATTATTATAATATATATAATAGTTTGTTCTTTTTGCAGTAAAACTGGCTGCATTCAGTTGGTTTTCTGTTTCTCGTTCAGGGTTACACAAAAATCAACGCTTTCAACTGGTCCAAGATTCGCAAGCTGAGCTTCAAGCGTAAAGGTTCCTCATCAAACTGAGAGCCGACCCCTCTGTAAGTCTAAGATCAAAGTTTTTATTGTTGAAATCTTGAAAAAGATGAAACTTTTCAACTGTTTTCTCCAGTTAAAACCACTATATAGTTTTATGAAGATAGACGGTCACTTTCCTTCTACACGGGTAAAAATATGTTGAAGTAGTGCTACTCTTGAATACATTTTCTGGGTACTCTCCCCACCTCTTCATTTAAGGAAAATGTTCAGTTTGATTAGTTTTTGCAAAAAGAAACCTGAGAATAAGGGTGCGTTTGTTTTCCACTCCTCTGAGTCCATACTTTGCACAACTCTTGGTGTCGTCCAGCAGAACTCCCACCACGACACGCTGGAGTTCGCCATGGCCAGCAGGGACTGCTGCAAGGTGTTCTGGAAGATCTGCGTCGAATACCACGCCTTCTTCAGGCTCTTCGAGGAGCCCAAACCCAAACCCAAGCCCCATCCTCTTCACCAGGGGGTTCCTCATTCCGGTTCAGGTGAGCCAGGACCCAGAAACTGCTTTTTCTTCTGTCTTTTTTTGCTTAAACTTACATTTATATTCACTTTCTTCCAGCGGGAGAACGCAGAAGCAAATCATCGACCACCTGAAAGACTCTGAGCTGAAGAAAGTCCCGTTTGAGAGGTGAAGAAGTGTCCTGGTTCTGCTCCAGTTTCTCAAACAGACCTTTGTGTGTGGCTGTAATCAGATTTGCCTGGTGGGTTTAGCTGATTAGTGGCGCATGCTTTGACCTGGTGTCGCCTCCCGTTTTCACAGGAAACACAGCAAGGTTCTGTCCAGCAGCAGCATGTCGCCGCACTCGTCTTCCTTCAGATCCCAAGTGCCAAAAGAGGTAAAACACCTTCCTGCCTTACCTACCGCCATAATTAATACATTAATCACATGATGAATTAAAATGAGCTCCACATTAACAAAATCAAAACAAATTGAGATAAAGTATGCTATGATTGATACCAAATTTGTTTGGCTTTGTAAGTGTGCGGGGAACCGGTTGACCTTTAATGACCTATAAATGTAAAACAATGGCGGCACAAACAAAAATATTGCATTTGACACCAATTTTGTTTAATTTCAAGAAGGTGGGAGGGCAAATTCACTCAGTCTGAAATCAGACGGTATTCTAGTTGATTTTCCAGACTGGGAAGTCGGAATTTCCCAGAATGTAGCATTGGCTAACACTTTTACTTTTTACAAAAGTCCTAACTGGCAGTATTGCCTGTTTGAGCCTGATGATTAATATATCTTTAAGATCAAGTTTGTCATCAGAGACTTCACAATAGATTTGATTTATCTCGTCTTCCATTTCCAGTGTTGAATTTGCGATATTTTATGCTATTAAGAATTAACTCAAAACAACAATATTATCGTTTATGTCACTTGTTTTTCTTGGTATATTTTGCAGAGTGCCACATCTATTCTGTTAGCAGACCGGCCCGACTCGGCCAAAGCCAACGGCACCGAGGAACCTCCGACCAACGGCTTCCCCGACAGCGCCCTCAACTCGGACCCGAGCCGACAGAACCACAACGGAGCGGGCCAGCACCTCCTGAACCCAGGTCCAACCTGCAGGGCAAACAAAGGCAGCAGCTCCTCTATTCCTTACATAGACTGCAGCGACATAGACAGCGAATGCGACGTGGGGAAGAGCGGCAGGGCCCCCAGGGGCCACAGCAGCGCAAACGACAGCAATGAGGATGAGGGCAGAGATGGGGGTCTGTTCGGGGTGGTGAACGGGTTCTACCACACCAACCACCAGGGGCTGATGCAGCAGGGGGTGATGGGAAACAGAAATGCAGAGGAGGTTCTGTCCAATGGCGGCTCCTTCCACAGCCGCCTGCCGCTCCACAGCACGCTGCTGGACGAGATCTTCCAGGGCCGAGACAAGCGCGGCGCCGGCGTCGCTCGCCCGCTGGGGACCGGGACTCGCAGCCAGTGCTCCAGCCCGGTCATCAGCAGCTTCCACCCGCGTACCAATTCGCTCAGCGCCGAAATGACAAACGGGCACGGTCAGCCGCGCGTCGGGTCGCGGTGGGACGACGGCGGCCATTATTTTAGCAAACGGCCCGGCGCCGTCCCCGTTGAGGCTCCCGACATCCCGCCGTCGTCCCACTACGGCAGCTACTCCCCAATCCTCTCAAGCCGCACGCCGCCACATTCGTCCAAACCATATAACCTCAACATCATGCGGAATCGTTCCGACACCGACCCGTTCATCCTCAGCCAGATTACTTCCACCCCGATACGCCGAGTGGAAACCCCGTGCTCCGCCCCGACGGCGCGGAAAGCCGGGATAGCTAACGGTAATCTTGCGGTTCCGGGTCAAGCGCGGTCGAACGCGGCGGCCCAGCTGTTTGGCCAAAAACCAAACAACAACAACAACACGCTGAGTCAGCCGGTCCAAATGATCGACGGGTCCACCAGCAGCGGCACCGACACCAGCGACACAGAATCCGACACCGGCAGCAGCGCGTACAGCCAGCCGCTGCTGTACGGTAACCCCGCGGCGGTTAGCGCCACCGACGGGAAGTTAACGTTTGGGAGTCTGCGGGCCGACGAGGAGCGGGAGCAGCGGTACCGGTTCGGTGAGGAAGACGTGGCTGGTCAGGTTTTTAGCTGCTGAGCAGGAAAATACAACCAGACTTTGATTTAATCTACAGTTTAACTTATTTACCTTTTAAATATCTGGATGAGAATCTGGGACGCCTCATTAAATATTGTGTTCTCTGGAAAATAAAGAGATTTAAATAGTCATGTTTTACTCACTAAAGATATAAACTAAAATGTAAAAGTAATATTCTACATTTTGTGAGCTTATTGTGTTTAAAAAAACTATTTATTACTTTTTTTTAGGTAATGGTAATACTTCTCTTGAAAAACATTCCTATTTGACAAGTTTCTTCAAATGTGATTTTTTTTAAATCACTAAATTGCAGAAAAAGATTTAATTTAATCATATTTTCAAATGTTCTTATTTATGAAAATGGTTAGACTAACATTTCAGGTTTTTTTTAATTAACTGAAATCTATCATGAAAAATAAATCAGACGAGAAATTTTTCTCTATAAGTGATAATATTAGTATGTCTGTGTGAGATATTTTTTATCCATTTTATTTACTTATTCCTCACTAGAAATTATAAATTTGTAATTTGACTTTTTCAGGAGTTAAATTAAATTTGACGTCTAAGTATTTTTAGAAAACACACGTTTCCATGGGGTGTCCTCATTTTTTCACACAACTCTGAAGGTAGAGGAAAAACATTTTAGTAAACTTTTTACAACTCTTTATAAAAAAAGTTTGCATAACAGATTGTGATCAAGTTTAACCGTATTTTTGTAATTGTACAATGGACGATTTTTAACAGAAATCTGTCGTTTTCTACTTTCATATAGATGTTTTTTTCTACGCCCATCTGTTTTATTTTTTCCGTCTGAACCAGCTTTTGATGCTGGTTTATCTTGTTGTGACGACAGTCTTGTAAATAGTTAAAATTTCCGCGTAAATAACTTTTTTTAAGGGGAAATCCTTCCTGTACAATGTGCCATAACTTAAAAACTTTGTATTTACAAGGAAATCTTGAAGCTCACATTTGGAGCTTCTAGTTAAGACTAGTTCTGCAAGACTTCCAGCTGTTTCTTTAGCATTGATTATTATATAGGTCTTAGTGTAGCAGGATTGTTAGGTTTGTTGATATTTAGCTGATAAATTAGAGCGATTTCTTGACTTATTGAGGAGAAACTGATTTATTTAGAGGTGTTGATTTGACATGAATCTCTTTCTGTGTCCATGTTTGTGGCGTGAAATAAAACCTTAGAGTTTGACTTTGTATTGTGCAATAGCAGTTTTCCTTAGAGGTTTTTATTGGGGCATTAGAGGGAAAGTTGTGAGCAGCTCAGTTTATTTAAAGAAATGGTTGATCTTAATTATAGCCCTGTTTAATTGTATATGTTTTCCCAGAGGATGGGTTGTATTTTAGTGTTTAAAGTGGCAGAAGAGGTCCTTTTGAGCACTTTTTGTTAATTATTTCAGATTACTTTAACTCTAATGTGGATGTTTGCTCAGGAGATCTGTTAAAGGTGTTTTTCCACCTGTTACGCAGCATTTATTAGATTTTATTAGAGAAAAGTCAATAAAAAAACGAAAAAGCTGCAATAATGAGTTTGCTTAAGTGTGCACATCCATAAACTAATACAGTTTGACATCCTAAAAGTTGCATAAAACAATTAGTGCAAGGATTTGCACACTTATATTTTACTCTAACAGATTTTTTCCTGTTAATTTGTGCTGGATGCATGTTGCATTAAAGGAGGGAAGTATTTTTCATGTTTTTTAACTTTATAGTAGCACTGGTGTGAAGACTTTAGAGAACTTATTTTATATATATCCTCGACTGAGATTGATTAGCTTTGAATTGAAAACAGTCCGATTTAGTGATATATTTTTCTGTTTTTCCTTCACATCTCTTTGTTTTCCTCACTGTAACTCAAAAGCACCACCCATAGCTGCCTGCTTGTGCTCGGCTCGGCCCCTGGCATGAACTCCACACTCGGCAATTAAATCTGAATGTTCCCTTTCACTCAGTTCTGCTGCTCTTTCCTCACCTCTTAAACTGCAGTTTATAGGAGGCTCCTCATCTCCATCTGTCATTTGTTGCCCGTTCGGCTGCCTGTTCTCCACTTTTATTTTTGCTCTCACTGGAACAAGCAAATTCAGCTCAAGCCAGTATTTCACACCAATTTGAGGTTATTTTTGCTTCATATTGTTCACGAATGTACTGCTTCAAATCTGATTGGGTTAAATGTGGAAGATGTTTGACTTTTTTTCCTGCTTTCTTCTGAAAAAAACAACTTTCTGCTTTGAAATGCACTGTTTTTTTTCTTTCTGTTCCTATGAATGCATGTTAACCAGGCTGGAAAAGTGTCACTTTACTGCTTTTTGCTCACTTTGTGTGTGTGTGTGTGTGTGTGTTGAGGGGTTCACAATGGTTCAAAATGTTTGAGATGCAGGTGATGCAGTCAAACATAAAACCAAGCAGATGCTCTTTATGTTTTGTTTCTTAATTTTCGGAGTTGTGCCTTTCAATTGCTCTCCCCTCCTGAGTAAATCACCTGCACCTCGTTTATTTCAAACATTTAGGAATCCGTTGTGTTTTGGATTTGTGCGACTTAGCTCCAGTTTTTTTGTAAACAGAGTGGGAGGGTGAAGACAGACAGACCAGTGAAGTTCATAATAATGCAATTATGCAAGTGTACAGAAGATATATTTGAGAAACGAGGCGTTTATGTTGTCAGATGCAGAAGTCTGCGTGTTGTCAGAGCTTGAAAACATGTATAAACACAGGAACACTGGAGCCGAGTCCCACACTGTGCCGTCCTTACACTCTGCCTGTTTCATATTTGCATTTGCTACCACTCAATTCCACTGATGCTTCTTCTTTGTCATTTTAATGAAACTGAATGTACAGTGTACAGTAACTGTCATGGCACATTAGGGTTATTTTAGGTTGAAAGAAATCTTGGAGCTACGGGATGTGTTTTTCTGCTATCTTTAATCTTAATAAATTAGCTTTTGCCTCATCTAAATTTGATAAATCTAGAAAAAGTATTGATTGTTTTTTAATACTAACCACTTCCACTGGCTCTCTGGATTTTTTTAACTACCTAAAAGGCCTTTTAAATGTCCTTACATTGTAACAGGCTTCTATGATTTTGTATTCATGCTTGTAAATTTGTATGTTTATGGACTTAATCCGAACCAAATTTGTTAGTTTTACCACTTTATATACTAAAATTATTCTTTATTCTTGTTATTATTACATAGTTGTCCTGATATTTGGTGAAAAAAGGGAATAGATTGATCTATTCAGCGTTAGATATGGGATACCAGCTAATGCTAACAGCTAGTTAGCTTAGCTTAACTCATTTAGCTTAGCTTAAGAGAGATCATAAATATCAAAGTATCAGTTTACAAAGAATTAAAGTTAAATAAACAAACAGTACAATGTTTTTTTTAATGGAAGTGGGAGTATTTTGGTTATTTTTGCAACTTGTTTAAATTTTTTAACTTCACCTTAGACTAAAAATGGAGTTTTAGAATTAAATCTGCATGTTTTTCTGCTGTTAGCTGCCGACTTTTGAAAAGACTTCAGCTAGCCTCGCCGTGTTGCTGCTAATTTAAACATTAGCGACTGCTCCTGTTTGCATGTTAATTTTCTACTTTTAAAGCTGACTAAATCACCAAAAATAAAATAAAAAACTGCCTAAATCTGAATAATAATAATAATAATTTTCTGATAAATATGTACAGTTTCACTCGTGTTCTATCACTTTTGCAACGCTGTTCCTTCACATCTATCGCCAAACTCTTGCTGGATGTTTTATTTGTTGCTTCTATGACTTTTCCTCCTTTCTTTCTTTCATTCGTCTCACTTTTTAATCTGTTTGTGGTGCACTAGTGTTAATAAAAAAAACATTGTTTAACATAAAAAGGGACTCCAGAGTTCTGTTTGAACTGTGACCCCTCCCCCTGTGTTGCATTGTGGTAGATGTAGTCTTCCTGTTAGCATGTGTGTGTTTTGGAGTTTTTTTCTCATAGCACCGCTGCATAGATCTGCACTCACTGGTTGCGATGGTTTTACCCATGATGCAGTTTGATGTATAGCAGTGGAAACTTTGCAGAACTGGGCAAGTATACAGTTGAATTTAGAATCATGTAGTTTAGTAGTAGTAGCAATAGTATTAGTACTAGTATTTGTAGCTGGTTTCTACAGTTTAATGGGAGATGTTTGTGTAATGCTAGTATTTAATTGCGACATGCATATTTCAGATTACCACTAAGACTCAATTTGCGGTTTCCCTGACCTACTTCCATTTCCTACACATTGCATGACTGAACATCAGTACGTTTCTCTTGGAAGTTGAGATTAATGCTAAAAATGGTTAATTTTCTCTCATGTTTTGGTTTTGTTTTAGTAGATGTAATTTATTCGGGGTTCCTATGCAGTCTGGAACTGGATTTTAGTATTTCCCAGTTTGGATAATTGTGGAAAAAGAAAATAAGTTTGCAGAAAAATATTTGGATTTCCAGACTTTGTTTTTTTTACTTTTTATTCTCCCTTGTTTCCTTCCTTCCTATCTTTGGTTTCTACCACTCATCTCTTCCCTTCTTTTATTCCATTATTTCTTCTTCTTGTGTCCTTTTCATTATTTTTTTGAATCCTTAGTTCCTTTCCTAAATTGTCTTTTTTTTCCTCGTCTCCTTCCTCAGTTTCTTCCTTCGCTCCCTCCAACCTAAGTTTCCTACGTCCTTAACTTTTACATTTTTTCTTTTCTTTTTTCCTCCCTTTCATTTATTTGTAATAACATAATAGCAAATGTTAAAATTTTATATTTTTAAATTAATGTAAAAGACAGAAAACCCTGGAAAATTGAGTTTAAAATGTGTAGGAACCCACATTAAAGAAATGCTTTCAATTAGAAAATCGTTTTAAAAATTTATGCTTTTATCTAGTATCTAGAAAACCAAAAGCTTCACAACCCAGTTCATCAAATTCAAAATAAAACTAAACTTTAATTTCATTTTCACACAATCTGATTAACCGTTTGCCTTGTTGTCCTTTTTCTCCTCCCCATTTGTGTTTTCCATTCCCAACGTTCAGACGGCTCCGATTCCAAGGAATCTCCGCAGGAAAGTCCCCAGCTGGTTCCGAACGGCGGCGGCCCCGGGGAGGATCAGGAGAGGGGCGTCGCCGGCATGGCGGATGTGTGTCAGATTCCAGGGGGTCATCCGCTGTCGCCGCTCACCAGCCCGCTGCTCATCGAGGCCGGATACGTCCGCCATGATGACGAAGAGGAGGCGAGGAGGAAGGTGTGCTTAGAAGTGGAAAAACAAAGAATTTGATTGGATGAATCAAAAAAAGAAGAAAATTAGCAAAATACCTGCAAATATACTACGTTGTTTTATAATTTGGCTACAATAGGACAACAAAAAGCAGAGAATAAGGTTGAAATAAATAAACACACACCCCACAGCATGATACTGCCACCACCATGCTGAATGGTTTTTATTTTAAATTTAAAGGTTTTCATAGTCATGGGAAGAAGACACAAATAATTTCAGTTTTTTATTTGCAGAACATTTTAAAAAAGATTCAGTTTTCTTCCTACTGTAATGATCTATGTAGATTTGGTGATGATCTGTGTGCCTGTATATCTGTGTAGATGTAGATGTGCTAGATGTGCTGTGTGTGCTTGTGTCCAGAAGTTTCCCACAGACAAAGCGTACTTCATGGCCAAAGAGCTGCTGACCACAGAGCGGACGTTCCTCAAGGACCTGCAGGTGATCACTGAGGTGAGAACTGCTTCCTGCTTTCAGCCAACATGTCGTCGCTTTATGGATGAATTCCTCAGAAACAGTTCGGCCAAATATTTCTGACCCTCTAATAAATCTGGAATCTGATTGGAGGATTTTCCACATCTGTTAAAGTGGAAAAGAAAGAGGAGTGGAATGTTGTTAGATATAACTAAATGTTCTCTCTCCATCATTTCTTTCCTTCTTTCCTTTCTTCCAACATTTTTCTCCCCTTGTCATCATGTTCTCTTCCTCCTGTCCTTCCTTCCATCTGCCATATTTTCTTTCTTCTTTGTATTTCTTCTTGTGTTCTTTCTTTTTCCTGCATTTCTTTTGCTGCCTCTTTTTTCTGTTTACTGTTTCTTTCTCTTTTTGTTGTTTGCTTTCTTTGTTTCTTTTGTTCTTTTTTTTAATTTTATTTCTTTCCATTTTTCCCTTTTTTCTTTTCTGCTTTTTTCTCTTTTCTGACCTTTAACCTTTAACCCGTCTTTGCAGCAGCGGTTTGGTTTCTCTGCAGGTTTTAAACTTTATTTTCAGATTGTTCTCTCTCTCTTTTCCTTCTTTCTGTTTCTCCTTATAAAATAAAACGTCTGCATCATAAATCTCCCAGTTAGAGGGCAGCGCAGCGTGGGTTGGATGGTTTAACTCTTCTGTGTTTTAAATAAAATAACTTCAGGTTCAGACACCTGCTCTGAAGTCCATCATGACCTCTGACCTTTCCTGTGGAGAAAATCTCTCTCTGCTGACATTTTTTCTTCTATTTTTTCAGTTTTCTGTTGGAAGTGGAAGGAAGGCGAACTGGACGACCTCTTGACCTCTCTCTGTCGTCCTGCTCCCTCCCTCCCTTTCCTCCTTCCTTTCTTTCTTTCTTTCTTTCCTTCTTTCTTTCCTAGCTTTGCTGTTTTTGTTCCTTAGCTCTTTCCTCATCTCCTTCCTCCTTGTGTTTCTTGTGTCCTCCTTTCTCCTAAATTTTAAATACAAATCAAATACTGAGAATTCTGGGAGTCTGGAAAAGTCTGGAATATTTTCAGTTAATGTGTCAAAAGTCTCCTCTTCATATTTTACCATTTCATGCTAATTTAGCCAGTTTCCTCTCTCTGCTGTGTGTCTTCTTCTGTTCCCAGTTCTTCCAGAAAGCTGCAGGGAAAGATGAAGCCTTTCCAGATGCCATTAAGAACCTGATCTCTTCCCACTACGATCCCGTTTACAGGTTTCACCAGGGATTCCTCAAAGAGACGGAGCAGCGGCTGGCTCAGTGGTGAGCTCTTTTCTTCTACTGTTCTCCTCCTACAGAGGGATATAAACTTTATTTTGGTTTAGAGCCTTTAGGAAGTCCTCATTTCCTTAAATTCCTGCTTTCTTGTGTCTGGAAGTCTGTAAGGTGAAGTTTTCCACCTCTGTGTGTGAAATTTATCTCATCCTGCCCTCTAGCGGAGATTTCATGCAACTGCACATGAATCAATAATAAATGCTCTTCCTCCTGCAGGGAGGGTCGGTCCAATGCTCACATCAAAGGAGATTATCAACGAATTGGAGACGTTTTACTGAAGAACGTTCAGGGATTGAGGGTGAGAGTTCGTCTGGATTTCCTCCCAGGTTGTGGCGATTGCAGATCTAATCGCTTCCTTTTGTTCCTGCAGCAGCTGACGGTTCATCTGCAGAAGCATCCGGAGTGCCTGGTGGAGCTGGAGCGAGCTTGTAGGTATGGCAGCGGAATAAAATTAAGGCCTTAAATTAACTTACCAAAAATAAATAATCTCAGGACTAATCTCATGAGATGAAATCTCATATATTCTACATCTTATTTTTTTTGTGAGACTTTTCTGTCAGTCAAAAGTTTGAGTCGCCTGCACACATCTTCATTCGTTGAGGCAAACTAGCTGCTAGCTAGCTAGCCAGCTTTTTTACATCGTTATTTTTAATATTTATTGGATTTTGTTTAACAACAAAACAAAATATACAAACATAACTGCAATGATCATTTCCAGATGATGTATCTTAGATATTCCTCCTAACTAACTTAAAAGTATAAGAAATTCTCAGTTGGAAGAGTTTTTGTGAAACATTTATGAATGTAAAATTTGGCAGGCAGTATGTTAATATTTATCAAATTTTCTATTTCTGATTTAATTTCCATATTTGATCCCTTGAACAGGATTTGATTTTTCAGTTTCTTTTTGCAGGCATTGAATGTAACATTGATTTTAGACTCACTTTTCATGTGTGTCTTGTAAAATAAACATGTTTCCACCGCTGAGAAGCGGCCATATTGAAACACAAATCCACTTTACAAATCCTAACTTGGGTAGTTGGAGTTCCTAGTGGAAAATCTGCGTTCCAGTTGATTCTCTTCAAATGGGAAGATGGAATTTCCCAGTTCAGAGTTCAACTGGAACGCAGCATAAGAGTAGCTCTGAAGTTATGAGGTTTTGTGGACTTTAAACTTACTGGTCTGGCACCAGTCTGACCTTTTTAAATGGTTTGTGCAAATTTCAGATTTAGCATGTTTTTGTTCTTCCATTTTGGTTTGTATTGCTTCTAATAAGTTGGTGATAAGTTAGTATCTTTTTGTGTCTGGAACCCTCCTGATTTTTGAGTCTGCTGTTACCTAGCAACCCCAGCAGAGCCCAGTGTCGTTGCCTAGCGACCCCAGAGTAGCTCAGGGCTTACCAAGCGTTAAGTCTCAGTCTGTGTCCAGGTCGAGTCGTAAGGTGGAGGCCGTGTGCAGGGACTTTGAGCAGCAGAGGGTTTGCTACCTGCCGCTCTACATCTTCCTGCTGCGGCCGCTGCACCGCCTGCTGCACTACAAGCTGATCCTGGAGAGGCTCTGCAAGCACTACCCGCCCACCCACAACGACTTCAGGGACAGCAGAGGTGAGTGGCCTCGCCTCGTTTCGTCTCCGCCCGCCTTTCCCCCGCCGTCGCCCCTCTAAAACCCGGCTGCCCCCGTTCCTCCAGCCGCCCTGGCAGAGATCTCGGAGACGGCGCTGCAGCTTCAGGGCATCATGATGAAGATGGAGAACTTCCAGAAGCTGCTGGAGCTGAGGAAGGATCTGACCGGCGTGGAGAACCTCGTCACGCCTGGCAGGGTGTGTCTTCCTCCGCGCTGTCGCCTCCTCAGGTCTGCCAGACTCCAGCTGACGGGTGGTGTTTGTGTTTGTGGCCTGCAGGAGTTCATCAGGCTGGGCTGCCTCAGCAAGCTGTCAGGGAAAGGTCTGCAGCAGAGGATGTTCTTCCTGGTACCAATCACAGCTTCACTCCGTTTACTCTGCTGCTCCAGAAAACTAAACACAGGGATATTTATGCACCTCAGTCCCAAAACCGAATCGCTCTTCTTCCCCTCTTTTTCCTTCCTTTCCTTCTCCCTCCAGTTTCTTCGTTCCTCGCTCATTAAATTTTTCTTTTCTACATTTCAACATCTGTTTGTGGTGTTTCCTTTGTTTTTTTTTCTTTTTTCCTCCTTGTCTTTTTCTCCCTTTTGTTTTACCTCATATCCATCTTTGTCCTTCTCACCTATCCTTGCCTCCTTCTGTAGTTCCTCATTCCTACCTTGTTTCCTCCCTCCTTTTTTCATTCTTATGTCCTTTTTCCTTTCCTTCTCCATCTTTCTTTCTCTTTTTTCCTTCTTTCCTTATTTTCTTTCATTCCTTTCATCCTTCTTGTGTCTTTAATTCCAATCTCATTTTCTTCTTTCTGTCATTCTTTTTGTCTCCTTCCTCTCTTCCTTGTTTTCTTCCTTTCCTTCTGCCTGCTCTCTGTAGATGCCTCTTTCATACATTCAAAGTTCATTTTTGTGTAAAATTTGTTTGAAATGTAATTAAATGTCAGATAAATCTTGTATCTTACACGACGGCGTGTAGGAATGGTGTCCTTCTGATTTTATAACCGCTTCCCGTTTCCTCCAGTTCAGTGATTGTTTGATGTACACCAGTCGAGGAACGACTTCGTCCAACCAGTTTAAGGTCCACGGCCAGCTGTCGCTGTACGGCATGACGGTGTGTGATCAATAATAAGATCAAAATAACAATTATTGATCAGATTCAAATATATTCTGTGTATTTTTTAATGCGTTTCTGCTTCTGTTTTTCAGATCAGAGAAAGTGAGGAGGAGTGGGGGGTCCCTCATTCGTTTACGCTCTTTGGACAGCGGCAGTCTGTGGTGGTGGCAGCCAGGTCAGGAAAACGACACATTTCAGCTGTTTTTATTCCTCTAGAGGCTTAAAAATAAACACTTTCTTTTTTTATATATAATATCTTGTTTTATTTTCTGAAAAAGAAAAAAATTATGGAAAATATTTTTATAAAGTGGCTTTTATTTCAGTCGTTGAAATGATCCTTTCGAATCTGATGCTTATGAGTTGAAATTTGAAATTATAACTTAACAAGATGCTCAACATTCATCATTTTATCATCATTTTAGTTTTCATGTTGACATTTTCTTAAAATTATGACTTCATTCTGGTCATCTTGGCGCTTTATTCTCGCATTATCTCTCGTTTTACTCAAACTGTGACTTTGTTCTTGGAGTAAAAAATTGTAAAAAATCACAGACTGAATTCAAGTCCACATAAACAGAAGCTGCAAAAAATAAGCTGTCAAACACACTGTAAAAACCAAACTTACCAAGTATATTTAGTTGAGTTTCTAGTGAAAATATCTTAATACAGTCTAAATAAGACAAAACAAACTAAAGGAGCTTTTTTTTAACTTAATAATTTCTTAAAATTGGGAAAGAACTAGTTTCTCCATTGGCAGATTCTTTCACTAATAAAAAGACATTTTTACCTTTTTATAAGTTAAATAATCTGCCAATGGAACTAGTACTATTAAAAATCAATATTAAGTAATTAATTACTTAAAAGGAGCTCCTAATTTTATTGAAAACTTAGTTGTAAGTTAGTGTTGTCTTATTTCAAGTGTATTAAGATATTTGCACTAGAAACTCGACCAAAACTACTTGGTAAGATATTTGTTTTTGCAGTGCAAAATGGCGGCCAATCTGAACTGTGAAAATCCAAGGAGTTCATTGATGAAAAAAATAAAGAAGCCATATTTGTTTGTTCCTGCAGTTGTGCTGCAGAGATGGAGCGCTGGGTGGAGGACATCAGGATGGCCATCGACCTGGCAGAACAGAGCAGCAGCCCAAACGTGGAGCTGCTGTCCACCAGTCCACCCGACACCAGTAAGATGCTCCCAGTAGACCAGCAGTCAAACTGGTCCCAACACCCGTCCAGACGTTGTGTCTTTGTCCTTCAGAGCCTTTGGAGGACACTGGAGCTGAGCTGGAGTCGGAAGAGGAGCTCTGTGGCTCGCGCTCGTCCCTCGAGCGTCAGAGTCACCGTGGCAACACCACCGTTCACGTGCTGGCATCGCAACACCAGCGTGTCCATGGTGGACTTCAGCGTCGCCGTGGAGGTGCTGCTCTGCTCTCCGCACTCATCTGTGCTTCATTCTGTGTGGTTTCCTGCTCAGCTTGTCTTCTCTTTATCCACCTGTCCTCTTCCACTCCATCTGTGCCTTCATTTGTTATCTGCTCACGCTGGCATCGGTAGGGCTGGTCAGTGAGTTCATGAGGCCCCGCAGTCTCACCTTGTGGTTTGCAGCCATTCTGTTACTGACATCTGGTGGCGCAGAGAGGTACTGCAGCAGCCGGGAAAGCACTTCTCTGTTTAGAAAGTTGTTCTACAAGTCAAATTGGTGAGAGTTTTGTGAAAGTAAAGAGTAGATGGTAGTAGAGGCGAGCAGCTTTCCCTTTTTACTCAATTTGTCCAATTTTCTAATCAAAATTGTAAGCAGGGGTGTTTTAATGAGCTTTGGGCTTCCTGTGCTTGTGTTTGCAGAACCAGCTCTCAGGTAACCTGCTGAGGAAGTTCAAGAACAGCAACGGCTGGCAGAAACTCTGGGTGGTCTTCACTAACTTCAGCCTCTTTTTCTACAAGTCGCACCAGGTAAGACGTGCAAACGCGTAACGAAGAGTCCCTCTGGGATTTCTTTAACAGTATCTGGCCTTCCTGCAGGATGAGTACCCTCTGGCCAGCCTCCCTCTCCTGGGCTACTCCGTCACCGTCCCGGCCGAGTCCGAGAACATCCACAAAGATTACGTCTTCAAGCTTCACTTTAAATCCCACGTGTACTACTTCAGATCAGAGAGCGAGTACACCTTTGAACGGTGGGTGTTCGCTCAACAAAGAGCAGCGATTTAATCTAGTTTTACCCAGGGTGAGTGTTTTATTTAAACCACAGAAGACAATTAAGAAGTTATAACATCCAGGGTTCCTACAAAAGGTGGAAATGTCAGGAGGAGATCTGAAATATTTTCCAAATTTGGAAAAATTCCAGGATCCTTCTTAAGTTCATAAGTAAAACCAATGTGAGACAATAATTGACCAAGAAATTTGAATTTGGAATTTAAAATAAAAAATCAGCGAGAGCCTTTGAGAAAGTGGAAAATATGAACTGATTTCTTTCACAAACTAAACTTCTGTTGGTTTCCAGGTGGATGGAGGTGATCCGCAGCGCCACCTGCTCCGCCAGCCGCCCCCTGCTGAGCTCCAGGAAGGATCTTTACTGATGACTCTGTCATCTCCACCTCGGCCTTATACAAAACCACAGACTTCTCTTCCAGCCTTTTAAAAATCACACTTTTTTACACACCAACACACTCAGAGGTCCTCAAAGTTCCTTTCACGCCATTTATTTTCAATGTTCTTACTTTTTCTGTGCCAAACTGGAAAATATTGGTAGTATTGTCCTTATTTTCACTTTTTTAACTCGACATATTTAGAGCTCCATAAAGCAGATTTGTGGATTAATCATGATGCCAGATTAGGACACAGAAACCATGTTTTTCTTTTTGTAATTCCTCTTTGTACAGTATTTTGATAACACTGTGAAAATAGTTTTTTTCTTCTTCGTTTTGTCTTCACTGAAAAGAAACACTTCAGACCTGCTTCCAAAGCCGACAGAGATTTTCTATCTTTATCGCTTTCTTCCCAGTATTTTTCCAGCTTTCTGGAATAGTTTTGAAAAGTTTGTGTTCATATGAAAAATAAACAAAGCAAATTACAGATTATTTCGTATTTTACTTGTAGAGATTGCAGGTTTTAATCCTTCATGACGGTGTTCCCCAGGCATTGTGTTGGGGATCCTGCAGAATCATTTTTTCCATCGGCTTGGGAGCCAAAATATCCAGTTGAAAATACTCAAAGATCACAAAACTTTTTAGTATTTTTCTTTCAATTAGAATTACAAAAACTGTTGTATTTTTTTTAAATTTTACCTCCTGAATAAACAACAACCTAAACACAATATTTTAATGAAATAAGCAAATGAGATTTCAGTAGATTTGAAACAAAAAAGCAGCAAAACATATCCTAAAATATTCCAGTTGATTCTTTTGGGTTTTTTTAGCGACATTAACAGGATTTTTCTCACTTTTACTTTATTTTGCCACCTTTATCAAGTCAGCATTTCATTAGAAGCCACTGGATGTTTTTAGTCCCTTTTACTAATAAATTAAATGGAATTAAAAACCAGAACCTGGGTGAAAACTTTGTGTTGCACCTCATTTTAAGAGTTGACTCCTGTTTCAGTCTTGTCATGTCTCTTCACACTGGTTTGTGCTTCTTTGTCTATGGATTATCTCTGTAATCCAGACAAAAAAACCTGTTGCCCTACTTTTATTTGTGCAAAAAAAAGCTTTTATTGTGTATGAGAAGAGACGAACACTTACTGAAGAATTCAAAAGCACCACAAGCAGCGACTTGTTCAGCAGAGGAAGTAACATTAATCTTTTATATTCCTGTAACATAAAATACCTCATATAATGAGGTTGTAGATCCACAAAACACACTGGACCAGAGAAACAACCTGAAAAGATCCAGTGTTTCAGGACACAGCGGCCCAGTCAAATCACGCTGAACACCAGAATAAGCAAAAAACTCAAATAGTTAAAGTACAGAGGAAGCTTTTTTAATATCTGCGTACAATCCCCCTCTACTGTGCTGCTTTACATTTAATTAAAGAATACAAAATAAGACTCATCTTTTATTATATTAACATTTTCATTTTTAAATATTGCTAACAGCTGATTGTCTCCCAGAAAGTTGTTCATTAAAAGACAAAGTATAAAAAGCAGACATGAATTTTCGGATAAGACTTTGAGTGTATTTTAATAAGTGAATTTTCTAATCTGGTTTTAAATCATTAAGAACAGAAAACTTGATCAGTTATTGATTCGTTACTCATTTGCTAGAACTCTTGATCCTTTCTATGGATTTAAAAGCAGCATCACTATTCCGGTCTTCCCTCAGCGTGAATTTTAGCCCGTGGTCTCCGTTGGAGTCGTAGTTGTCGTAGGTGGGCAGTGATGGCCAGTCCGGCTGGTAGGTGGTGGTGCTGTACACAAACGCCTCCATGATGCTTCCAGGTGACAGCTTCTCCTCCTTGTCCGCCATCTTGATTTCCAGCTCCACTACAGTCCGCTGGTACATGGTGGGAACCTTCTCGAACCAGTCCAGGTATTGCAGCATCTTTTCGTCCACTTTGTAGATTTCCCCATTAACTCTCTTACCTTGTCCAGGAAGGTTAAGGAGGAAAGGGATGTTATACTTGGTAGCGATCACCAGTGGATGCTTCTGGACGGTGACGGCGGTACGAGGAACTCGGCCTTTCCATTACTGCTGTCTGTCATGTAGGGGTAATTGGGTTGGCCCCTCTTTAGGGAGCCGTAAACAAAAACACGATGCATGAAGACTGAAGGCACCTGGGAAATAAAGAAGGATTATTGATATAGTTCTGGTTTGTTCACCTGCATTGAATCAATATTATTTACATATCTCGAAAAAAGTACAACTTAAAGCTGCAGTATGTAAATTTTATAAACTATGTTTTTACATATTTGTAAAAATTGTCACCATGTCTGAAAGTTTGAGACGGAAATTGCAAAAGATTGATCTGAAGAAATAACCCAACCAGAAACAACCAATCAGAGCCAGGAGGAGGGGCTTACTGCTAAAGGCCTTCCTGCAGGATGAGTACCCTCTGGCCAGCCTCCCTCTCCTGGGCTACTCCGTCACCGTCCCGGCCGAGTCCGAGAACATCCACAAAGATTACGTCTTCAAGCTTCACTTTAAATCCCACGTGTACTACTTCAGATCAGAGAGCGAGTACACCTTTGAACGGTGGGTGTTCGCTCAACAAAGAGCAGCGATTTAATCTAGTTTTACTCAAGGGTGAGTGTTTTTTTAAACCACAGAAGACAATTAAGAAGTTATAACATCCAGGGTTCCTACAAAAGGTGGAAATGTCAGGAGGAGATCTGAAATATTTTCCAAATTTGGAAAAATTCCAGGATCCTTCTTAAGTTCATAAGTAAAACCAATGTGAGACAATAATTGACCAAGAAATTTGAATTTGGAATTTAAAATAAAAAATCAGCGAGAGCCTTTGAGAAAGTGGAAAATATGAACTGATTTCTTTCACAAACTAAACTTCTGTTGGTTTCCAGGTGGATGGAGGTGATCCGCAGCGCCACCTGCTCCGCCAGCCGCCCCCTGCTGAGCTCCAGGAAGGATCTTTACTGATGACTCTGTCATCTCCACCTCGGCCTTATACAAAACCACAGACTTCTCTTCCAGCCTTTTAAAAATCACACTTTTTTACACACCAACACACTCAGAGGTCCTCAAAGTTCCTTTCACGCCATTTATTTTCAATGTTCTTACTTTTTCTGTGCCAAACTGGAAAATATTGGTAGTATTGTCCTTATTTTCACTTTTTTAACTCGACATATTTAGAGCTCCATAAAGCAGATTTGTGGATTAATCATGATGCCAGATTAGGACACAGAAACCATGTTTTTCTTTTTGTAATTCCTCTTTGTACAGTATTTTGATAACACTGTGAAAATAGTTTTTTTCTTCTTCGTTTTGTCTTCACTGAAAAGAAACACTTCAGACCTGCTTCCAAAGCCGACAGAGATTTTCTATCTTTATCGCTTTCTTCCCAGTATTTTTCCAGCTTTCTGGAATAGTTTTGAAAAGTTTGTGTTCATATGAAAAATAAACAAAGCAAATTACAGATTATTTCGTATTTTACTTGTAGAGATTGCAGGTTTTAATCCTTCATGACGGTGTTCCCCAAGGCATTGTGTTGGGGATCCTGCAGAATCATTTTTTCCATCGGCTTGGGAGCCAAAGTATCCAGTTGAAAATACTCAAAGATCACAAAACTTTTTAGTATTTTTCTCTTTAATTAGAATTACAAAAACTGTTGTATTTTTTTTAAAATTTTACCTCCTGAATAAACAACAACCTAAACACAATATTTTAATGAAATAAGCAAATGAGATTTCAGTAGATTTGAAACAAAAAAGCAGCAAAACATATCCTAAAATATTCCAGTTGATTCTTTTGGGTTTTTTTAGCGACATTAACAGGATTTTTCTCACTTTTACTTTATTTTGCCACCTTTATCAAGTCAGCATTTCATTAGAAGCCACTGGATGTTTTTAGTCCCTTTTACTAATAAATTAAATGGAATTAAAAACCAGAACCTGGGTGAAAACTTTGTGTTGCACCTCATTTTAAGAGTTGACTCCTGTTTCAGTCTTGTCATGTCTCTTCACACTGGTTTGTGCTTCTTTGTCTATGGATTATCTCTGTAATCCAGACAAAAAAAACCTGTTGCCCTACTTTTATTTGTGCAAAAAAAAGCTTTTATTGTGTATGAGAAGAGACGAACACTTACTGAAGAATTCAAAAGCACCACAAGCAGCGACTTGTTCAGCAGAGGAAGTAACATTAATCTTTTATATTCCTGTAACATAAAATACCTCATATAATGAGGTTGTAGATCCACAAAACACACTGGACCAGAGAAACAACCTGAAAAGATCCAGTGTTTCAGGACACAGCGGCCCAGTCAAATCACGCTGAACACCAGAATAAGCCATAAAAAACTCAAATAGTTAAAGTACAGAGGAAGCTTTTTTAATATCTGCCGTACAATCCCCCTCTGCTGTGCTGCTTTACATTTAATTAAAGAATACAAAATAAGACTCATCTTTTATTATATTAACATTTTCATTTTTAAATATTGCTAACAGCTGATTGTCTCCCAGAAAGTTGTTCATTAAAAGACAAAGTATAAAAAGCAGACATGAATTTTCGGATAAGACTTTGAGTGTATTTTAATAAGTGAATTTTCTAATCTGGTTTTAAATCACTAAGAACAGAAAACTTGATCAGTTATTGATTCGTTACTCATTTGCTAGAACTCTTGATCCTTTCTGTGGGTTTAAAAGCAGCATCACTATCTCCGGTCTTCCCTCAGCGTGAATTTTAGCCCGTGGTCTCCGTTGGAGTCGTAGTTGTCATAGGTGGGCAGTGATGGCCAGTCCGGCTGGTAGGTGGTGG
>NW_022587654.1:0-170695 GCF_003331165.1 Xiphophorus hellerii | reverse complement strand
TGCTGTACACAAACGCCTCCATGATGCTTCCAGGCGACAGCTTCTCCTCCTTGTCCGCCATCTTGATTTCCAGCTCCACTACAGTCCGCTGGTACATGGTGGGAACCTTCTCGAACCAGTCCAGGTATTGCAGCATCTTTTCGTCCACTTGGTAGATTTCCCCATTAACTCTCTTACCTTGTCCAGGAAGGTTAAGGAGGAAAGGGATGTTATACTTGGTAGCGATCACCAGTGGATACTTCTGGACGGTGACGGCGGTACCGAGGAACTCGGCCTTTCCATTACTGCTGTCTGTCATGTAGGGGTAATTGGGTTGGCCCCTCTTTAGGGAGCCGTAAACAAAAACACGATGCATGAAGACTGAAGGCACCTGGGAAATAAAGAAGGATTATTGGTATAGTTCTGGTTTGTTCACCCGCATTGAATCAATATTATTTACATATCTAGAAAAAAGTACAACTTAAAGCTGCAGTATGTAAATTTTATAAACTATGGTTTTTACATATTTGTAAAAATTGTCACCATGTCCTGAAAGTTTGAGACGGAAATTGCATGAAAAGATTGATCTGAAGAAATGACCCCAACCAGAAACAACCAATCAGAGCCAGGAGGAGGGGCTTACTGCTAAATGTGCTAATGGTGGAGGAAAAAATTTAGGTTAACAAGAAAACATCTTATCTGCGGACAAACTGCAGCTTTCAAAAACACAAAATCATGCACTTTGAATTTAGGGACTTGAAATTCAGCCAAATTCTTTAAACATTTATTTGATTCTACATTATGTATTTAGGTAATTTTGTCCCTTGTGGCCCTCCATACAAAAACACAACATAAACATCTACATTTAAAATATATGAACAAGGACGTAAACTCTGATATATTTGGAAGCATTAAAAAAACAAAATTCAAAGGCTGAACTGAACGCAGGTTAGACTGAGTTGGTAAATGAATAACACTTTAGGAGCAAACTAACACGGAACCGAGGTCGGCACTGGATGATCCAACATTTCCTCCATGCAGTTACAACCGAGCATTTCTAATTCTGCTGTTATTACAACGGATCTTTAATTATGCATTTATTAACGTCTCAAATCGTAAAATAAAAGCAGCAGTGACAGAAGATAAGAGAGAAACCAGCGATCTGCAGCTGTCTGACCGGTTTAATGAGCCATAAAGCTGACGTCAGGGTTCAAATCCCATTTTATCAGCTTTTATTGACTAATAAATAGTCTGGACCATCCCGGCCTCCGTAGTTTTTGCTGAGCCCCGAACAACTGAAGATCCCAGTAAACGTAAAACAGACGCAGTGGTCTTCTTACCTTCCAGGACTCGAGTCAAGAGTAACCCCAGGATATTGGTTCACGCATGCGCACACGTGACACCCGTCACACGTCTTTCTCAGTAGAAGAAAATGGATTCTGGGTAATCTCACAGCAAAATCCCACCCAGAAACATAATCACTCTGGTTTATTATTTGCTTTAAAGTTAACTTAACTTGATTTAACGCAGTTCGACTTGACCTCAGCTGAGAGTGAAGGCGTTGTACTGACACCTGCTGGAATAAGAAGGTACTGCAGGAGCGAAGAAAGAACCTGTTTAGAAATTTGACCAAAAACATATTTTAATAAGACTTTTGCCACCGATCCACTCATGGGAATAGTAGTAAAGTTATTTTTCTATTTTTATAGATACAGTTTGTATAGATCAGTACACTGATTCTTGCATCTGTCGAAAATGGTTTAATAAAAGAAGATTTAAAAAAGATACTGAACTGCAGCACTAATGCAGCTTGTTGATCATTTAATATTAAACAATTTTGTTGATTTGCACTTAGCAGGTATGCTTTCTAAATATTGACAGATTACAGCTGGTTTCTTGGCGTCCTGCAGAAACACTGATAAATCTTGTTCTTAGTGTTACGTAACCAACGGTGTGAAAAGCCTTCAAAGAACTGCTGTACAGAGCGGTTTGCTGTCGAAAGTGTCAATAAAAATATTTATTAGTCCTTATTTAAGCTCTATAAAGACTGAAACCTTGATAAGGTGATTTTTTATGATTTAGATATTCCTTTAGCGGCTCATTAGACTTAATAATTAACATGGCTGCACCACCTCTCCATTAGTCCATACAACCAAAACAAAACTTCACAGCAGAGAAATAAATAATTTTTTCTTTTGATTTGGTGCTTGTGCGCCCCCTTTTTGATTCTGCCCTGAGCATCTGCCTATGTGGTCAAACTTCCGCAAATAGATTCTACAAAATAATTTATGTAATATTTTAAACAACAATTTTTTTTTAAGTTTTCAACAAAATCTACCATTACTAAACTAATTGTGTCCATCTGGTAGCTTTAAAAATCAAACATTATCTACAAATGATCCTTATATGAACATCAGAGCTGCTCTAGGTGAACATTTCTATTGTTGGTGTGGTTTTGCAGCGTGCAGATCTTTAACTATACATTATGCAACGTCTCAAATAGAAACATCGGAGCAGAAGCGGCTTTCTGGCCGGAGTAATAAACCACAAACTGCTCTATAATGACGTCATCACGGCCTACGTAGTGTACTAAATTCAATCGTTTTTATTAGAGGAATATACCTGCAGACGTAAAACTGGTTCAGTGGTCTTACCTTGCAGAACGGGAAGAACCGGTTTGAGTTTGGGTCATGTGGAGCAAGCTCAGGTTATGTCCTTCACGCATGCGCACAAGCGACTCCGGTATAGAAAACTGTAACTTCAGCTCTGACATAATTTTACACATTAAAGATCATCGTTTCCCCGACGGTTACATGAGATAATATAAATTATACTATACATTATATTATAAAAATTCATAATAAGTATAACGACAGTTTGAAAATGATTTAATTCAGATTTTATCATAATAATCAATAGTAGAGCTGGTAGGGTTTTGTTTTGTTTTCTCTTTGTTTGCTAAATCTCATGTTGTTTATGCATTTTTTTTTTTGGCTAACCACTAGTGAATAGATTTATCTTGAATTTAAAGTTTTATTTTTACAATCAATGGTTTAAGCGACTAAAATAAATCTTGATCTTAATCTTGAAAAATATGCAGATATATCCTCATATTTCTATTTTCATCTGCTCAAAAATGCATCCACACTCATTTTAATCAGGTTCAAAACCGAGGACTAACTTTGAAAATCAGTTTTACTAAATATTATTTGGACATTTGTGATTTCAGTTCATATAACACAGAAAATTTTTTTAATTTTACCAAACAATCAAAACAGAAAAAAATATCTGTAAATATTCTTTGCTTCTGATAAATTAGAAATCTTCATTATTGATTTCTGTTGTAGAAAATAGTCACAATATGATGGGGAAAAAACATTTGCTACAGTGAAAAGACAAACAACGTAATTTCTTTAATAGGCCACACATTTCCCCAACACATATGAATACCAGACGTTCCCAGATGGAGGCTTGTAAATAAAAACACGGAAACAAAGCAGTTAGCCTTCTGCAATTTACACAGCTGGCGCCATTAAAATCAACTTAGCAGCACTGAGATATGGCAGCTTTAATACGCTTACAGCAGAATTATGGCAGAGGTTTTAAATCAGGAGTTCTTCCAGATCTGGAGTCAAATTTATTCATTATTGTCCTTTCTCTAATGCCTGAAGGACAAATAAAGGTCACGCCTGGTGCAGAAGATGGATGAAACCCCCAAACAACAGCTTTTTCATTTTAAATGTGCTCCTCTCAAAGTTCATTGTTGAAATGAGCTGATCCAAGAGACTAAAGTGCATTTGCGTGTTTTATTTTCCAATTCAAGATGGCTGATAGTAAATCTGCCAGGAACGCGGCCTGCTGACTCAGCCTGCAAATCCACTGAGATCTAATAAACTTTCAGCTTCTGCATTATGAGAGATCTTCACCAGCTCTGGTGATGCAATAAAGAGAAATGAATCATTTTTTAAATCTAAACTGCGTCTTTATTTCTTTTAGCCACTAAGAGTTCACTTCGGCAAAGTGGATAATATGAAAATTTAATATTTGGAGCTGATAGAGCATATAAGCAGAAAAGTAAAGCGTACAAACTGCCACTTCTGATTTCACATCACTTTAAAACTTAATTTCCCTGATATTTTTTCCAGCTTTCCACCTTCTTTTCCTCTGTATCTAAACTGCCTCGCTATTCCTCCATTGATAGTAAAACGGCAAAATAGTATCAAGGAAATTACAGGAAACAGTTTTTAAAAACATTATTTAATGTTTATTTATTTATTTTTCCTCCTTAACAAACCAAATTATTATTTGAAAGTATTTTTTTTTAATCTTTGAAATTATTATAATTTGTTTTACCTGAGCAAATCTTATCCTAAGCAAAAGATTAGAAATGGAGAGCTAACTACTACTAGAAAATCCGACATAAAACACAAAAATAAAACATAACATGAAATAAAAGTGATACATTAATTAAATAAAATACATTAAAAAAACTATAATAAGCTATAATTTCCTAATTTTTTTATTGTAAATTAAAATCAAAATGTAATTTGAATGCAATATTTAATATTTAAAAAATATTACAAGGAAAATTGTAGGCAACTGAAGTAATAAAGGAATCATTTGGCATCAGCGTCCGTCGCACGCTCTCGGAAGATGACGTCATCACGTCCGCAGCCTAGCAGCAGAATCGACGGCGTAAACAAAGAGCCGCTACGAGCTAAGTGGACGATGTTTCTTCGGTGAAATAGTGGCTGTTTCTATACACTTTTCCAGCAACTTATCGACGGAGCTCGGCTTCTCGTCGCAGGATTTTAAGACTCCCTCGTCCGTTGAGTTCCAGACAAATTAGCCTACCGTTACTGCTAGCTGCGTTAGCTCTAGGTAGCCTTGGATAACGGGATTTTTGTAGTCCTGGGAATCGTTTTCAATCGAGTCGGTGTCGTTTATTAAAGCTGTTTTACTATTTTCACTCATGTCGAGTAAGTAGAGGGCTGCTAACGCTGCTGGCATGATGAGTTAGCTCGCAATGATGTAGCAACTCGTGACTGACAGGATCGTTCATCTGGATAGCTAGATAGCCCCCCCTTGGATCGATGACCACCTAACCAGCTGCTGCGATCTGGAGGCGGACTGACATGTTTAGTTTGATGGCGAACTGTTGCAGCTGGCTGAAACGTTGGCAGGAACCTGCCAGGTGAGTTGAAGTCTTTTCTTTTTCTTTTAAAAAGACCAGAATGATAAATAACAGAGCTGGAGGTCCAATCAGTGCAGCGCATTCACAGATTGCGTCATGTAGCGCAAGATTCCTGCAGTCTAAACCATTTCTAATGCTCTTTATAGATATTTTATTAGATAAAATTAAATGATAGATCACTCATCATTAATACTCCGTTAGGGGAAAACCATATTTGCTTTATTTTAATATCACCTCACGCTTCAGGATCACACAAGCCTATGATAATAATGGAGTTTTTACATTTATCTCTTATTTTTGGTGTAGAACAAATGCAAACAATCCTAAAAATTAAGCTTTTTATGCAGTATGCAGAAGTAGAGATGGTTAATTATTATAAATATAATTATAGGAATAAGTTATCCTGTGATAATAACTATAAACTGTAGCTGATGAAGTTTGCAGACTTAAAAAACTTGCTGGTAAATTTAGCTGTTTAATCCAGATATGATTGAAAACAATCCAGATTTGTCTTGTTTGTTTAGAGGTAATAAATTTTTTTTATGTTCTTCTTATTGTAATTTAAGTAGTAATAAATGCAGCAAGATATTATGATTAAACTTTTTATTTGCTTATCGCCAATCTGTCCACACATTTTTATCAGTCTAACACAAATGGCAAAAAAAAAAAATTCACAAATATAATAAATTGGGGCAAAGGATGTGTAAGCGTTTATGTTTTCCTATTTATTTACATTCGAGATTAAAGTCAGAAATCTGTAAAAAAACATTTTGATCAACTTGTGTGTATGCTGATAATTCAGCAACATATAACCATTTATTTATGTATTAATACACAATAAGGGCAGCATAAAAGTTTTTACAAAATTAAAAAACATTAGGAAAAAAATTGTTTGCAGAAAAACCCAACTAAACAATTCATGAGCTGTAAAACGCTCATCATAAAAAATTTGCAGCTAAGAGATGTTTGTTTGTTTGAAAGAATTAATACATAGATTCAAAAATAAAGAATAAAAACTGGTATAACATGCAATACAACAAAATCAATATGTTTCTTTTTAATAAATTGATTTAAAATCAATTATAAGCTAACAAAACCCTTTTTCTAATGATTTTATTACAAGAACTAGTTGAGAAGTTGATGCTAAGGCATAAATCTATCATATCTTTCGTTTTCTGCATCATACTTGTTATTATTGTCACATATTTCACCAGACAGCAGCCAGTAATCAACAGTACTTTACTCACGTGATGACTGAAACATCTGATCCTTAAGACTTAGTCAGAAATCCCAGACTAATCCCGCAGCCAGGTCGCTTCAGTGGGTCTCCTTCATGCTGCTGTTGCTGGTGTCCAGCGGCGACGACTGTAGCGTTATGGGTTAGCGGACGGCGCCTCAGCTCCTGGACCGATGAAGGCCAGCTGGCTGCAGAGGACGGTCACATGGATTGTGCGTTTGATGTCTTTTAGGCGCAGATGTCAAAGTTAAGTGTGCGGAGAGACATGGAGGCGGGTTGTTGGTCGCTACGGCGATGTTCTGACTGTTTGCTTAGAGATTTGTTTTGGTTTGTGATGGAAAACCTGGAAGGTTACTGTTGCTTTAAGAAGCTGCTGTATTTCTCAACTTCCTGTGTGAATTGTTTGAGTAGAAAGTAATGCCTCATTTCTGAGACTAATGCATTGAATACAAATAAATCAGAATAGATTAATATACTTACATTTAGTTGAAAACACAGTTTAGTATTTCTCATTTTCATTTCATTTTTGTTGCTATAGTGATAGCACTGCTGCTCTTGTTTCATTTACAGTATAATATTCTCCTTTTTTAAATACCTCAAAGCTTGAATGCAAAATGTCTAAAAATATTTTATATTATTTCTTCACTGAGCTAAAAGAAAATATCAGTTTTAAATATCTTCTTAGCTGAAAATATTTAATGTTATCTCTTTAATCAGCTAATAATACGTTCTCTCTTTTTGTAAATCCTTACTTATCCGTAAAGTTTGACAGCAAAATGGGAAAAAAAATTGAATATTATCGCTTTAGTTTGTTAAAAAAAAAATCCTTTTCAATTTCCTGCTTAGCTGCAAAGTTTGACAGAAAAATAGCTAAAAATAAATAATATTATCTTTTTAATTAGCTAAAAATTCTCCTTTTATGAGTATCTGCTTAGCTGACATCAAAATAGCTAAAAATATTTATTATTATCTCTTTAATCAGCTTAAACCGTCGGAGCGGTGATGCAGCCTCATCTTGGTCACCAGTGTTATGACTGCTGCTGACGCTCTCTAGCTTATCAGATGCATCATAATACCAGGTGGTTCTGCAGGCTGCCTCTGTTCAGCAGTAGCAGTGATGACTTTATGTTCCTCACAGAAAGGTGACCCTGGTGATGGTGGGTCTGGATAACGCGGGGAAGACGGCGGCGGTGCGAGGAATCCAGGGAGGTTGGTTTCCTCAGCCGTGAGTTTTAAGCCGTGAATGAAGCTGCAGGACAGATTTTGCGTCATTTGGGTTTCCCTGCAGAGAATCCGCAGGACGTGGCTCCCACTGTGGGCTTCTCCAAGGTGGACCTGAAGCAGGGGAAGTTCGAGGTGACCATCTTCGACCTGGGAGGCGGGAAGCGGATCCGCGACATCTGGAAGAACTACTACTCGGAGTCCCACGGCGTGGTGTTCGTGGTGGACTCCAGCGACGTGCAGCGCATCCAGGAGACGAAGGAGACCATGGCGCAGGTCCTGCAGCACCCGCGCATCGCTGGAAAACCCGTCCTGGTGTAAGTCCAGATCAAAAATTCTGAATTTAGTTTTCCCTTCAGCTCAGTGATTTCTGGACTTCCTCTCCGCTCTCAGACTTGCTAACAAACAAGACCTGGAGGGGGCGCTGGCGGAGGCCGACATCATCGAGAACCTGTCGCTGGAGAAACTCGTTAACGAGAACAAGTGTCTCTGTCAGATCGTGAGTGTTTCAGTCTAACGGGTTTACTGAAGTAAAAGTAAAAAGTACAGCGTAGTAAAAATACTAATAAAAGGACATTTAAAAAAGTTACTAGTTACATTTACTTAGTTTTGTTTACTTGAGTAACTTTTTTGAGTTGAGGAGTATTTTTACTATGCTGTACTTTCTACTCTTACTTGAGTAAAATTTTTGGATTTTCTACCCACTGAATGAAAAACAAACATGTTTTAACCAAAAATTGACCAGACACCTGCAGTTTCTGTTAAAGTTTCATAAATTTTTTATTGATCTGGAAAATTCTTCTTTTGCCTGATTTTGTAATTATTTTACTTAGAAATTATTGTCATTTTAAAATACCAAAAGTTCCACTTAACTTTATATTTTGGTCCATCTGATTATGTACTTTCTAAATATTAAATGATAATTTGATCAGTTAGTATTTTTTTACCAAATACCTTCTACATAAGTACTTTCTTGGCTACTTTTACTTAAGTAAAATATATTGAAGTAATGTAACTCTTACTTCAGTATAATTTAGTACATTACTGTAGATTAGCTTAACTAACCCAGGCTAACTGTTAGGTTTTCTGAATTGAAAGTTTTAAACCTGGTTTTAAAACCATGCATCGACTCCAGGAACCGTGCTCCGCCATCTTAGGATGTGGAAAGAAGGTGGACAAGTCCATCAAGAAGGGCCTGACATGGCTACTCAGCAACATCGCCAAAGACTACGAGGCGATTGCTGAGCGCGTGCAGAAGGACACGGCGGAGCAGCGCGCGCTGGAGGAGCAGGACAAGAAGGAGAGAGCGGAGAGGGTGAGGCGGATACGAGAGGAGAGGTGAGGACACAACAAAGGACAAGAGGACGACTCCGAAAACCAGAAACTAAGTCGTTCGTTCTGTCCACAGGGAACGGCTGGAGCGCGAGGAAGCAGAGCGGGAAGGACGGCCCGTCCAGGAGGACGAGGCTGACGACGGGAACATGCAGAGCCCCTTCCAGCCCATTGGAGACTTAATCTCCAAGGTTCACGATCGCCGCTTAACACCGCCACCGCTTCAACAAGCAAAAAAATTAAATATTTCCTTCTCCAGAGAGAAGAGACAGAGACGCAGGAGCAGCTAGAGTTAGGAGACAGGAGTAACGGTCCAAAGGAGAAAGAGGAAGAGGAGGATGAGGAGGACAACGCTGGAGAGCCAAACAACACGAGACAAACAGCAGAAAACACGACGCCTGGTGAGTTCCTGTTCTCTCTAACGAGATAATTAGACGATTAATCGGACAAGGAGGAGGGTCACAATAACATATTTATCTGACGATAAATCGTCCCAGTAATTATTGTTAGAAACGATAATATGACATAATAATGCAAGAACGCATTCTCAAAAATCAATGAACTTTAAATTCTAATCAACATTTAACACTTTAATTGGAAGATATTTTAAATATCCAAAATAAACAAAACAAGTAAAATTTAAAAATGCAGCGTCGTAAAAATCCTCCTAAGAGTAACTGAAGCCATGTGTCAGCAGTCAACACCAGCCTGTCGGTCCCAGCAGGCGAGCAGAGCAAGAAGAAGACGAGCAAACTACATCTGAAGAGGAAGCACCGGGTCGACCCGCTGAGGGCCGACGACGGCCCCACAGAGAGCCCAACGCCGCCGCCGCCACCCGGTCAGTCTGATGGTCAACACTGGAAGCCTACAACCTCACTTCCTATCTACTTTACTTATGTCTATCTTTCCTTCCTTCCTTCTTATCCATATTTTCTTCCTCGTTGTTTTCAATCTGTTTCCTGTAACGTCTCTGACTTGTAGCTCTGTAGATCAGTTGTTTCAGTGATGGAGGACCAGCGCCGCCGCTGTCTCTCTCTCTCTCTCTCTGTTTTTTTCCCCTCATCACTTTGTTTTATTCGTCTCCTTCCTCCAGTGGGATGGGCCACGCCCAAAGTCTCTCGGCTGCCCAAACTCGAGCCGATCGGGGACTCGGGACATTCTGGTAAAGCCGCCTGTGATGTCATCATCACCTCATGTCGTCATCGCACTAACTCCTTCCTGGTTCCAGCTAACCTCACATGCGTTCATGTTTAAGTCTTGCGGCCAGTTTTTCTTAAATCAACCTTTATAAGGGAAAACCCAACGTTTGTTTCTCCATTTTTGGAAAAACTCTGATCTGTCCGCCTTAAAATGCGACACTCCGGTTCTTTCCCCTCCCGCATCTCACCAGGCATGCGCTTCACTGTTGTCGGTTGCACTAACTCATTTTCTCTCCACATCATCACCACCCCATCGCCGTGCCTCCTGCGGCTCCTCGACGGATGTAGTTTAGTAACCCAGTCAAACCTTTTCTCCTGCCTTTCGCAGAGTTTTACAAGAAACCGCTCCCGCCGCTCGCCAACAGGCCGCGACCTAACGGTGACTCTCAAGATGTCATCTCTTAAAGCTCCTTCACTGACCGTCTCACTGACTGAGGTCAGCTTTTGACCAATCACAGCTCTTTTCTGTGCTTTCTGTCCCAAGCGAGCGCGGTGTAGACCACCAAAACCACACCAATGGGACAACCGCGGGAGCCAGCGGATTGAGCTGAACAGAGGAGGAAAACGAAGCAGAGTTTCATGCGGAACTGTGCACCAAAACAATAGATTTTTCTATTATTGATCAGTATTGAAAGTTGGGAGTCAGTGCATCCAACTAAAACACTTTAAACCAAGAAGCAATGTAAATAAAACCTCATCTAACCTTAGCACAATAAGAAAGGACGTTCAAGTTGCTCAGTTGTTTCTTTGTTGTTACAATGCAGTTGTAAATACTCTTTATTTCCTCTAGAATGGTGAAGTTGTCAAGTTTATAAAAAATCTTATAACTGCGGCACCATTTCAGGAGAAATAAACTGAATTGGTCAACAAATGTTGCAGCGTTACAACCAAGAAATAATCGATCAAATACAGATTTCCCTACTTTTTGCGCTAAGTTTTCTATGTGTTTGTTTTGAAGAAATATATTTGTATACTGATTGCCATTAAAAATGAACTGTCATTTATTTTTGCACTTTGAGATTCGTAGTGTAAGCTTGATGTAATCATGATGAACATGAACGAGATGGTAGAGATGTCTTTGCTTTTCATAGCTTTTTACATATTTATATCAGCTGATTAAACTCCAGAAAAACACTAAAATTTTCATTGCTGTTACAAGAAAAAAAAAGCAAATTCTCAAAATCTTTTTAGATACGTTTTTATACCACTTTATTTCCAGTTAGAAAATATGAAAAAAGCTACAGGGCTTCATACTTTTTCATGCATTCTGCTGTTTACACTGTGCTTGTGTTTTTAAAGTGATATTTCCTCCCATGTTTACCAATGAAATGGCTCTGATTTCATTTTATTTTATTTCTGTCTTATAAGAGTCAGCAGGAGGAAGGAAGTGAAGAAACAAACATCACTTTAAAAACACAATATGGATTTTGGATCTGTAGTGCAGTGATGATCCAAATGTTTGAAAAAATAAAGATTCTTTTTCTATCCTGAAATTTTATAAGAGCACTATTAAAGATGTTTTAAATATTTAAAGAACTGATTAGAATCATTTGTTCATGCTGTTGCCAGATTAGAAGTGTGGTTCCTGTGAATGTGGAGTGTTTGTTTGTTTTATTTTTGGAACCTATTAGCATTCAGATCGCTTTCTGAGCGTCACGACTCGGTTGTTGTTCAGTACTTTCTGCTGATGAATCTAACACTGTTGGGATGGATTTGGTTGTCAGATTTAGTCATTTTAAAACTGAAGGTAGATAAGGAACCAAAACATAACCTAAAACTGTTCTTGGGTTTTAAAAGTTATGTATAAAACATATAATGGGATTTTTATTGTCATACCAGTGCATATTTACACGGTTATGTTACTAAATTTCTAATCAAGTCCCAGTTTAAGAAGCCTAATCAATAAATAAGAGTAACTAAATATATATATTATGTATGTGAATAAGTAGGAGCTAAAAGATGAGATGAAGCTGAAATTAGCTTTGTTAAATACTAATGTAAAAGCAAGAGATACCATATATTAATATTGCACCTTGGTGATAAAGTGTCAATAAGTGCTGCTTTTATTTATTTATTTCAAATATGTTAAACGCCACCAAACTAGCTCAAAAGAGGAAAAAAGTCAGATTTTTTAAGTGTCCCCAATCCGTTTCCATTGTTTTCATGTTAGCCATAGAAAGTAGGCCTTTTCATTCTGACACAAACTGCGCATGCTCAGAGTGTGACGCATTCATTTTAACAGCGTCCTGCGTCATTGCTCACGTGCTCGATGTTTTTAATCAATGAAGAATTAGCCCTGACACGAAGCGGAAGTTTTTACTTTTTTGTAGTTACTTTAAATATAAATAACCACGACGTGGGTTTCTTGCGGGACTGTTGGTTCGAAACCCACAGCTTTACATTTATAACATTTATATTAATGTTGTTAATGTTAGCTAAAAAGAAGTGGCTAGCTACCTTTCCTCTGCTTTTTTTGTGAGTGGTACTAGCTCTTCACAACATTAAAATGTATTTTGAGTCAAATTATGGAGAAGACGAAGAACAGCGAGACTTATTCGTGAATCTGGGCTATGGAGGACAGAGTTATCTGTGGCACATTGACGGCAGGAACTAAAAAGTTTACCAGCGGAAGAACCGCCATGTTGGATTCACTTCCGAGGTGAGTGAATCAAGAGTTTTATTGGTGTTTCCTACAGTCCGTCACCTTTCACAAAACTTGTTAATGGGTAACTAAATTTAATAAATATTGTTTTCTGTTCAGTAATATTATTTTTGTAATGTTAGTATTAATGCCTTGTGGTGTCCTCTGTCTGTCTTCTCTTGATGCTGTGTGGTGACGTTACAGGAAAAAGATTCTACATGCAAAAGTTTTTATACATACATTAGACTTATTTTTCAGGCTTAATGACTTTTGACCCTTGACCTGACTATTTTCCCAAATCTTCCAGAAAGTTCTTCTGTGTGGTCAGACACTAAAGCCTAACATTATGAGGCCGAAGTTTGCTTTAGTTTTGTAAAATGGTAAAGAGTGATTCTACCTAATTTTTCCACCACATTGACCATCGTTAATCTGCTCTAGTTTAAAAACTACAATACTTGGAGTCTTCACACCCAGACTAGATTATTCTACACTCACAGAAACATTCAAATAAGTGTAGAATAATGTAGTTTTAAGTTTTTGAGCTGGGCTAGCTGTGGTGCAGATGGAAAAATGCTTATATGGATTAAACACCTGCACTGAAAATATGTCACTTTAACCACTTTAAATTGCCTCCATCCAAGCCATTCTCTGCAACGTTGAATTTTAGGTCAAACTCATGCTGAACTAACACTATATTTCTACTATTTAGTGGTTATATTTCATCATTTTTAGTCATTATTTGCTAAAGAAAAGTTACCTTTCTCATCCAAGAACATCTACAACATATTAATTACTAAGTTTACATTGTACTTTTAAGTATTATTCACTCCATAATGTTGAAATAAATGTTTTCAGATGTTTATTTTTTAAATGTCATCCACTATATAATGCAGTGCATCTCTTAGAATCAACTGAAACATAGTCAGTCCATTGCCTTCCACTTGATTCTCATCTCCCTTTACTGCTCCGTCTGGGATTTCTCCCATTGAACTCAGTTCTTTTGGTTCAATTGAACAATGACGTTGATTTTCTGCACCATTCTAGAACTGTAGTTTGGTGCAGGAAGTGAACAAACTCATTCAGTCGGTGTTGGCCACATTTCTAAATATTTAATTAGTGAAAGCAGTACCTGCAGAAGAGTGAATGCAGCTGGACAGGGCAACCCCCAAAGAACAAATATTCTGAGAAATTTCGGAGAAACTGGCCGCCTGACATCATCAGACTGATGATCACTGCTCCCACCCACCTATGATGCCATTTTCCTGCTCATATTTACAGCCCCACTGTTATAACTAGCATCACATTAAAAATGTTACCGAACAAATTTTTTTTTCCTTTAAAAGATTTCTAAAGCATGATCATCATGAGATGCACCTTCAAAGATGAAAAGCTTAATACCAGAGCTTAATAGCTCTGAAACAACTGATTGTGTTTTTGTTTCACTGGAGAATTAGGATAATATATCTTGAATGCTGCACTTGAGCAAAGAAATAACTAATTTACATGCTGAGAGGGTGAATGACGATGGAAAGTGAGGTTGAATTAAATGATCCGAGGCCAGAGTCAATTATATTGCTTTGTAAAATTCATTAGCTTGGGTTTCTGAAAGTGTTGGACACACTCAGTGACTAAGAATGCTGATTGCCTGTAAGTCTTTGAATAGTTGAGCATACAATGACTTAATGATGCTGTCTATGTAGGACATGGACCTCAGTTGGGTTGGAAGAGAGTTGCACCTGCTTTGTTTCAAAGGGAATCAGTCGAGGTGGTTTGGACATCTTTAAGAAATTTTGGACATTTTGGAAGAGATGGGTTCCTGAGATCCTGCCTGGAGGAAGCCTCAGGGGAGAACAAACGCCTACAGAGGGCTTTTATTTCCACACTGAGGCCCTGCAGGGAGAGTTAGCACTGCTGCAAAAAATATTGCACCCTCATGGATCTAAATCTAAACAAATCTGGCTTGTTATGGAAGAACTAATAATCCCCTAAACCTACCAACTGGTTTTCACTCATTTTTGCTAAACAATTAGTCTTTTCTGCCACTATGGAGGAATTGCAGAACAGCTTGAATTCATATTGGAGAGTTTTTGAAACATGACCATCTTCATTAAAGTAATGCGACTTCCTCTTATTTGGAGTTAATTGCAGATTCAGCCAAACCAGTTCCTTTGATTTTGTTTCTTTTGTGTCATTCAGAGGCAGACTTGCTGCATAAACCAACTAATTGAGTTTAAAGTCACAAACTGATGGATATTGGCTTTCAGAATTGAATTCATATTGTTTTATTTTATTAATCACAACAGGTTGTCAAAGTCCTGAAGCATCCCAGACCATCTTTCTACCACCACCATGTTTAACAGAAGGTATGTTTTTTCTGAAATGCTGATTTTCCTCCAGTGTTGCCAACATGTCTTTTTACAGTTTTTTTTAGCTTTAATATGCTCATAAAATGGGCTTGTTCCAGTTTTGAAGTTGAAAAATAAAAGGAAAACAATTAGCATACAGTAGAGAGAGGGAAACGTAGAAGAATGATGGCATTAAATGAGGAACATTGAAGTCTCCAGGAGGCCACATGTAGATCTTTGCACTGCTTTATGTTTGTGAGGAAGAAACTTGGAGACCTAATGAACCGGCACCACACATAGAGATTTAAAAGAACCTTCTGTTTAAACCAATCTGCTTATATTTTCCCACAGTGGTGAATAAAATTGTACTATATCATAGTATGCTCCTGTTTTAGACGTTGTCCACACATAGCTGCGTATCTGGGAAAATGAATACCTTTTTTTTTGACAATTTATCCACACAAAAACTGAAAGTTTAAAATTATTGTTTATAAAAACTCAGACTTGTGATGTCTTGAGAAAATGGAGATTTAAGATCCAGCACATTACAGTCGGCGACCAATAATGTGCTAACACATCCACATACTTGCTTTGACTTGATTCCCAAACAACATTGTCTTGTGTTTTATTAACTTTATATTCTAATTATGTTTACCATTGTATCTGTCCACACAAATGTACTTCCTGGCAGCATGTTTAATTCGTAACAGGAAGTTATAGTTGTTTTGAAGCAATCTGATTGGCTGTCATAGGTTTTAGCTTTGTGCTACACTGCCCCCTATGGGTTTGGCATGTTTAAAGCAATGTTTGTGTGGTTTCATGTGTATGACAGTATTATTTTTTTTAAACAACGTGGCAGACACATTTATTTTTACAAAGACCGGCTACATGTGGACAAAACCTTAGTCTTCACCTTAGTCATGCTAACTCTACACTTTGCTAAAGGAAGAACTAATAATATCATTTACAGTTAATTTCTTCATTTGGCTCCGACACTGAGGGAAAAAAAATGTTGTAATGTTAAATATTGTAGCTAAGCAGAATACTGGACTTGTGCTGTAATTGATTAGTTTGTCAGCAAAATAGTTTTAATTGAAAGAGTAAATAAAAACATATTTTTCTTTCAATAGAAATCATCTCACTGTTAACGCGTCTCGTCTTGTCGATGTTCTGGATGCTGACTTCGCCACAGCTGTTCGCCGCCTGGATCTAAGGAGAAAAGTAAGCGTGCTGCTTCAATTTTTTAAACTACTCCCACAAAGGAGCTACAGATCTGCTTGACAAATTCCCATAAGTTAAGTCTTTTATAACATCAAAAACTAGATCAATTAGATAGATTTATTTATGTAATACCAATAATAATTTGTAAGCTTTCTAGCACCAAAACTTAAATTGGTGAAATCACATTCTCAATTTATTATGAGAATTTTTCTTTCCAAATTAAAAAATATATAATTTTTGGCCAAAGTTTGGTAGAAATGAGTTAAATTTACTCAGTTACATTTACTTAAGTTTATTTTAAAAATAACTTTTAGGAGTATTTTTACTACACTGTATTTTGATTTTATTATGAAGTATTTCTACTCTTACTTTAGTAAGATTTCTGGATTTTCTACCCACTGAATGAAAAATAAACATGTTTTAACCATAAATTCACCAGACACAGACACACACTTGCAGTTTTTGTTAAAGTTTTATAAGTTTTTTTTATTGATTTCGCCTGATTTTTCTATTTTTTGTTACTTATATGAATTATTGTCATTTTTATCATTAAAATGCCAACATTTCCACTTGACTTTATATTTTGGTCCATCTGATGATGTAATTTTTGAATATTAAATGATAAGTTGATCAGTTACTCAGCACTTGAGTAGATTTTTTACCAAATACTTTTTTACTCGAGTAACTTCTGGTACAGCTAGCTCTGTTTTTGACCAAGTGGAGGTTCTTGATAATAACTTGTACGTTTTTATCTTCTCTTCATTTCTTTTTCTGATCATTTTGGGCCAAGTCGTCCAACATGAACAATGAAATGAGTTTTGCAGAAAACTTCACTGAGGCAGAGCTTAATTAAATCATGTAAATGTCATATTAGTAATACATGAGATGTTCACAGTGAGGCATGTTTTCGCTGCGTGAAACACTCTGCAGACTATTCCTGTTCAGAGTTGACATCAGTTTTTTAAAAGAAAGCACCATTTCACCAGCGCTCCTAAATATTTATGTGTGTAAACCGCTGAGATATCTTTCATGCTGAGCAAAAATCTCCAGAACCATTTCATCTGTTTACCCCCAAATAAAACTGCAGGCGCTGCTGGAAACATAAAACGCATCACTTCCTGTGCTTTGTGGCAGAGCTTTCATCCCTGGGACTGACCTATAGCAGCGAACGCTGAGCTGTTTTAAAATGCCAAACGTAAAAGCTTTCATGAGTGGGGAATACGCTGAATCGCTCTTGTGTTAAATCACTTGGCGGCAGCAGCAGAAGTGCCATGAGCTGAGATGAAATCTTTGCCACCAGGACTTTCTCAGAAAGTGTTGCAGGCTGTGACTTTAGGTTGGTACAATCCTCCAGAGGCTACGCTCTTTGGTCAAACATCGGGTGATATTGCTGCTGGCGCTCACTTCAAAGCTCCTCGACTTCTTGGACATGTTTTATCACTTTAATTTAAAAAAATGCACCAACCAGCTGGATTATGTTGTTTATTTTTAACATCTGTCCAGCTGAGTTCTGCAAACCAATAATTTAATAAGGTCCAAGAACACAGGTGTGAGGGAAACTTTTAAACTGGTTTAATCTAGTTGTCTTTTCACAACCATGTTTACTTTTATTTAAATTGGATGTTAAATAAAACCATAAACAATAACGTTTCATCCTTCTTTCTTCCCTTTTGTTTTTCCTTCCTTTATTTTCTATTTTTATTGTTTCTAGTGTCCTTCCTTCCTCATAATTATTTCATTTACATTCCTTCCTTTGTTTTTTCTTCTCTCACTCCTACATTCTTTCTTGTGCTATTCTTTCTTTCGTTCATTTTATCCTTTCTTCCTCACACTTATCCTCATTTCTTTTATCATCTTTCCTCGTTTTCTTGGTTTCCTCCTTTCTTGTCTTTTCCATTTTTATTTCCTTTCTATCTTGTTTCTTTTCTTTCCTTCCTTTCCTTCATCTTTCTTTCTTTACATCCTCCTTTCCTTCCCTCTCTTTTCTTCCTTCCTTGTTGTTTCTCCAGAATCCATTTATATTTTCTACCGTAAAATCCTAATTGAACTTATTTTTTTAATTTAAAATGTAAATTAATCCATGAGGAATTCTGGGAAATTGAGTTTAGATGCTTTTTGAATTGAGACACAAACACAGAGGACTCCTGCAACATTTTAATTGTAGATGACAAACTTTGTGGTTTTCCTCTTTATTTCTCTGCAGTTTAATCGTATTTCTGACCTGTTGGGTTTCTAGCAGCAACTTCCTGCCTTTTCTCTGCAGTTAAAACTCTTCCAGGCAACCTGGCAGCAGATGAAACCTACACTGTTGCTCTCATGTGCCATCCCGCCTACACAAGACCTCTGCTGCATGTTGGCAGACTCTTTCTTTTCTTTTTTTTCCTGTTCTGAATGTTCATTTGAACTCAGCGCTGAGCCTTCAGGTGCTGCTTTAGACCTCGATGTCATTCAGGTGTGACGCAACCTGCAGTACAGCGGCACATTCACCCAACGGCTGCAGCAAAACGTAGTTCAGTTTTCCAACTTTTTGTATTTTCTTCCACCGTTTTATTAAAGATTTGGCTTTTATTCCATTTAAGCACAAGACACAACCACTTCCTTACTCTGATGTGTTGGAACGAGGGAGAAAACATGCTGATTTGACTCCAGATTTATAATCGTTGGTGCCCAGCAGCGACTGGTACTCAAATTCACCTCATCACACCTTGAATAAACCCGACTGCAGCTCAGATCTATAAAACAGCTTATGGTATAAGCAGAAAGACATTCAGTGTCTCTGTCAAGGACGTGTGGGCAGCTGGATGCAGCAACAGCCTGCAGCCGTTAGTTACAAGGTGCTGAAAGTTTTCCATACTGTATCCCATAGTATAATCCAGTGTCATGCTGTCTTTGGGAAAGCATATTTAATTTAAAGTGCATATTTAATTTAACATTTTTAACACTGACAGAGTAGCACGAAGTAGAGCATCATTGTAAAGTGAATGGAAAATTAAATATGGCTTTCAAATTTATGTATATTTTAAGAATTTACAGTGTTTGTGAAAAGCGAAAATGCGTGAGACCGCCTCTAAAACCACTAATAACTTACTATTTTAATAGCTCAAATACAATATATATATTAATCTGCATTAATACACACAATTGAAACCTTTCTAGTGCTCTTCAGTGTACATTTAAAGTAAGACCAAGCTAAATTGCATGCAATTTTTCAGCTTGTTTTAATATTGATTATAAAATACTTATTGCATTAGCAGATCATTTCACTTATAATATGAGAAATTATCTTGTTAAAAGTGAAATAATGGAATTATTGATTTAAAACAAGTTCCTATACCTTGCAGCAAAGTTACTTCTAATTTAGTTTGTCTCATTTCAAGTTTACTAAGATATTTTATTAGAAACCAGAATGAAGATTTTATGTATCTGCAGTGAATTTATTTATAAAACTAAAATGTATTAAGATAGAATCCTCTTAATAAAATCCTGGAGCAAAATATGAGAAGTTCAAGGCATGAAAATACTTTTTCAAGGGGCTGCATGTGTTTTATCATGAACAATCAGCTGTAAAAGTGCCTGCAGTGTGCCGCATGTTGATAGAGCAGATTCTCTAATGAAAGCTTGAGGGTTAAATAAGAAGAAATTAATGAAGGAGTCGAGATCTGGCTTGCTGCCTGTGCATCCGTCTTTAAAATGGATAGAAAGGTAATTGCTTAAATGCTGCAGGGGGATCCAGACTGTTGGAAGCTCCTGCATCGTTATCCTGCAGCGCCTTTAGCCGCCTGCAGAGGGCAATGCAGCCCCAGTAATCTGATTTCTGGGACTATCTGGACACCAAAAGGAGACTTGCCAGTCATCTGCACTAAATGGCATCTTTCAGTTTATTTCTAAGGTCAGCCAAGCCTCTGACTGACGCCTTTTGACAATAAAAGGAAGAAAGTGTTGCTCAGCTGAAGCTCAATCCACGTTGCTCTGCAAAGAATAGAAAGCCGGCTTCAGCTAAAGCACCAAAGCTTTGTCTGATTGTGAAGCTCATGTTATGTTTCTTTAAATAACTTAAAATGACTCATGTGGTGAGTTGATGTTTACCAAGCTCTTGGAGAGGCAGGAACAGTTGAAGATGTAACAAACAAACAAATTCAGCTCAGACGCAAGCTATTAGTTTGAATATCATTTTAATCCATCTTCCAGTCAAATTGGGAAGTAATTATCAAGAAAATGCAGTTTGTTGTTCATGAAATGTCTTAGAAAACTTTTTAAGGGCTAAAAGGTGACTTTTCCTGATTGATAAATCAATGCAAATGTAAGATATGTGACCTAACAATGGTAAATTAGCTGGTAAAAGGTCTATAATAATTATTTGAGCTTAACCATTCCTAAATCATTACTATAAAAATGCAAACGTTTCCCACTTTAACCCCAGATTAACAAAAAAAAATCTTTTTACAGAAAAGACTAGCGTTACTGAGTCTCCTCCTCATAATGATTTTTATTCATGTTATTATTTACCTGCCAGTTGATTTTTTTTTTTGTCCTACTATCAGAAACATAAACATGTGGTTTCACCACCTTAAAATCTTTATTTCACTTTTCTGAGCAGAATGGTTAAAAAATAAAAAAAGAGAGGGTAAAAATAGTTTTGGTAGAATGTCAAAGGTGTTTCCTGGTGTAATATTCTACTTATCTTAGTCTTAAATTAAGAATTTGTCAGATCGTAATTGTAAAATGAGTCTGAAATTTAATGTGACATCAAAGTTTAGCATGAGTTTATTACCACCTCAAAGCTTTATGTTTAAAGAAGTTTATGGGTGACCTGTTGTGAGCCAGAATATTATATAACTGATTCAGTTTCTTCATTTAGGCTTTGACTTTGAGGTGATTAACTCCTGACACCAATCTTGATCTGGGTCTAGTATATTTTTATCCGACTTTAATGAGGGCACTCAGTCCCTGATTGCCCTTCTTCAGACTGTCACTGCTACATTTTTCAGGAAACTCATATTTCTACATACTGGCTGAAGAGATAATATATAAGTTAGCTTTTTATTGCTGTATTTAATGCATATTCTGGTGTGAAATCTTGTGTTTTAAGCCATTATATTTATTTTATCACTTGATGCATCACTTTAAGGTCGCCTTATTGACCTTAAAGTGAGGAGATCTTTTATTATAAGTAGTTTTAATTTGCAGGACCTGTCATGTTTGAAGGTCTTCTCAGAAATATTATGGCTTTTTATTGTCTTAACCAACTCCTCCTAACCCTCTCCACTTATCCCCACCTTCAGTGTTTCTTGGCTCCGCCCACTTTTGGGGGAGTACACAAAAACTAATTCTGGACAAGTCTGATATGGCTATCCATTTAAAAAATTAGCTAAATCTAATGTTTGTATGGCTGGCATGTTTATCATAATGGAAGTGTTTCATATGAATCGGTTTTTGTTTTAAGTATACATAAATAAATGAGGATAAAGTCATAATATTACAAGAATACAGTTATAACATTACCAGGAAGTTGTAATATTAGGAGAATAAAGTAGTAATTTTAGGAGAACTCAAACATGAAAAGTAGCAAAAATGTTTGGGGTCATAACAATTATGTTTGTGCGGACCCCCAACAACTGAAATAAAGCCAAGTACATGAGGGGGAACTCGAAACTGCTGCTGTGCAAGTTTCTCAACAGGTTGCTAGGCAACCACAAGTTACTCAGCAATTTGTTGTTAGGTAACCAGAGAGTGAGTGACTTAATTAATTCCACCAATCTTTCTTAGCTAGCCTTGACAGCTAAGACAGGTTGAGCGGCTAAAGCATTTCCTCAGCATACATTTCCCAGAATGCTGCTTGGTTCTGGATCAGAGTTCAGAGAAATTGTCAAAATTTTAACACATTTTCTATTGATATTGGCCCCAAAGGTTAAAACAAATGTATTTTTTTTAAAACAATTCAAGTTATTTTGTTATTGTAAGTTGTGAAAGATGAATACTTGTCTGGTCTGAGACTGAGTGAAGCTCCATCTTCTGTTGCAAAATCTCTTGTAAAGCGACATTTCTCAATTAGTAGCCTGACAACACAATCAAATTTCGCTTCCCATTCTTCTCAAGGGGAGGGCTAATTTTGTGAGCTGGCACTAGCTGGAGCGTTGCATAATGTAGCAGCTAGAAAGCTTCGCGCTGGCTCATCAGATTCAGGCTTGATTCCACAAAAGCAATTTGCATGTGTTGGCGGAGACGAATTCAGTTAATGTAAATGAAGACTGTGTCCTACAACATAGTTGAACTGAAGCCCTCACTTTCCACTGTCCTTATCTGCAAAGACACTGCATTAATGAATGACCAACACTGTCATTACAACCTGTTAATAGTAATTGAGAACAATAAACTAATGCATCAAACACACTGTGCCGTCAGTCGGTTCATTTTTCTCCTTGCCTTTCTCTGGTAGTACAGTAGCACACCTGATAAGCAGACAATGCGGAGGCTTGATTGAGGTCAGAGAGATAAAAAAGAGGTTAACAAATGGCAGGAGGAGATGCAGAGAGGCAGCGAAGGATGGGGAAAAGGCTACGGGAGATGGGAGGAAGAATAAGAAAAACAGATAACGGATAATGAGGTGTTCATGGGGAGGAGAGATAGAGAAAAGGGCAAAAAAGGTGCAAATAATTGGTGAGTGTAGTTTAAGGAAGAGACAAGAGATAAAGGTGGAAAAGGAGCAGAGGAGGGCTGTGCTATCTCTGGCCTGGCTGGGGAGCCGGAGTCACAACGGGGGGAGTAACAGGGTTGTGGGAAAGCTCGACATGGGTGAAGCCACCGGCCTTTGACAGGACGGAAAGGTGTGAGGGGAGCGGCGAGGAACACGAAAGCCAGCAATGAGGCAACGCGGGGAAATCGGGGTTTGAATGACAGATTGGGAAGAAGAAATTGTCTTTAGTTACGGAAAAAAAATGCAGATCTGCGTCAGCTCAAAGTCTCAAATGACAGGTGATTGACGAGTGCTCTTCTGGGAAGGAACGCTAGAAATCTGCTTTTCACCTGACTGGATATACACGGCGCTCGACAGACTGGTGTTGATTTTATCTTGGGGGGTTTTGTCTAATAAACTGCACCTAGACAAATTAATGAAGGTGATTAATCACCTTCATTTTAAGTTGAAAGCTCTAAGAATTGATGAAGGAAGATTTTCTGGACGATGTGGAAGAAAATAAAACATAATTTGTGACGTAACACACCAAGACGATTTAAGGAAAAGGTGATGGAGAGGACAAAAAATAATTCACTGAGAAATTACAGTAAAAGCTTTGCAAAAGTATTCACACTTAGGCCTGTCACAATAACAAATCTTGCTGGACGATAAATTGTCCCAATAATTATTGCGATAAACGATAATATTCTTGTTTTGAAACCATTTTCAAGTAATGTATTGATAAAGGCATAATAATTAATATTATATAATAATAATTAACTTTAATTTTGCAAAGAACACTTAACACTGGAAATGGAAGATAATTTAAATATCCAAAATAAAACGCTATACTGTATCTACTACACCACACTATAGTGCAATATGTTGTACTATACTACACCATACTGCACTGTACTATACTATGCTATATAATGCTATGCTATACCAAATCATACCATACTATGGCATATACTATGCCTTACCTGTGCCATACTATATTATACTATGTGCCATAATATACCAGGCTTTTCCTTACTATATTTTAACACACAGCCAAAACTGTAAATAAAATGTATTATTATGTCTCTGTAAACAGAATTTACCTTAAAAGTATTAATCATGAGAATGGAAATTATTCAACTCATTTTAATTTGCAATAAATAGATGAATTGGTTATTGCGACAGGCTTTCCAGTTTTGTCCTTATTCTGATTTTCCATAACAGATAAACACTAAGTAGTGGTTGTTTTTAAAGTGGACGAAAATGACACACTTATTTTCAAATGAAATCTGAAAAGTGTGGCATGCATTTGTATTAATCTCCCCTGATTTAATACTTTCTAGAACCATTTGACCCCAGATAAATACATCCATGTGTTAAATTGTATTTCTTTGCTTGCAGATCAAATGCAAGTTAAGAAAAATTTCCCACCTGAATGAGAATCAAAATGTAGTTTTTAATTTTTTTTAATTTTAGGTAAGTTTTAAAAAAAACCAAACTTGTTTCACAAGCTTGCATTTGTCAAGAACCCCTGGCTGTCATGGAAACCACTGTGCAAAATTATTAACAGTGGAGATGGGACTCTCTGTTGTCTTTCTATATCTAATAAAGCCACTCAACAGGTTGTCTGTGTAGCAGCGGTGTAATTAAAGCAGCTATAAAGGGGCTTCAGTATGCAGCAGACTCACCCTTGAGACGCACAAGACTTAATATATGAAGTTCTAGGGTAAGATTCAAGGATGTTTAATATTACTCTATAAATATTGCCAATAAATTGTGGGTGTGTTTGCTCTGAGTTGTTCCAGTTAGAGCTGCTGTAAAGAGAAAATTAACCTTAATATGCACTTTATATTCCAAGGCTTTTTGTCTGAGAATATAATAAAACTTTGGGTTGCAACTAATGATTATTATAATTAATAATTCTGATGATGAATTGATTAATCAGATAAAAAAATCTTCACATTTTGCAGATGTGTTTTATTTAACCACTTCAGTCATTTTTTAAAATCTAATATAAGAAAATAAACATTTTCTTCCGATAACGCTTCATTCCTTTAGTGTACTCTTGATTATTTATAAGCTAAAATACTTCTAAAATCAACCAATGAAAAGCTGAAACTGGGGGTTGCAGCAAAACCAAACACAGTTCAAAGTCGTACTTTGATAGTCCAAAAGAAGATCGTGCTTCTAATGTTCGGCTCTGACTGATATGACAAAAGTTGGGTTATAATCACTCGCTAGCAGGCGTTGGAGGTTAAAAATAGCTCAAAGAAACGTTGAGTTGTCAGCTGCCTTCAACGCTCTGATGTCAGTCCTGCTCTGGCTCAGCGGTGTCATTCATTGTTGGTCTGAAGCGCTTTTGAAGGAGATGATGTGAAAACTAAGCCTACGACTAATATTCAACCTTGATCCTGGAAGTTTGAGGTTGCAGCTGAAGCAAGAGGAACACAGTTAAAGAGCAGTTTTTGAATTACTCATCAAGATTATTTAACCGTCCATTTTATTTGTCTAATTCAGGCTCTGTTGAAGCCACCGTCTCCATCTTTCCCTTTCTCTGTTATAAGTTATTGGTTCTTCATTTAATGTTGACCACTGTCTCAGATCTCTTAATGTGGTCAGATCACATTCAGCTGGTCAGAACAAAAAATAAATGTAATTATATATTAGCTGGTGCACTTCAAACAAACGTTCTCTCTTTCTTGAACTTCAAAGTATTTCGGCACAGTCTAACAGAAAGTGCATATGCTTGTTATTCGGTTATATTGTGTGCTGAATCACTAAAGTAAACAAAAATGTATCTATCAAATATGCAAATTTTAGATTGAATCAAGCAGTTATGTCCTGTGTTTCACTCTAACACAAGGCACTATATTATTACCATACTATATCATATTAGGTTGGTATAGTATGGTATGATATGTGATATTAATATTCTATACTGTACTATGGCTCACTATACAGAATCATACTTTAAAATACTATACTATTTAGGGAGGACTTTTTAAATTAATAATTCAAATTAGAATAAAGTAGCTAAGAGTCAGAGCTATTAACAAATTCTACAATTTGTAATGAGATGAGGTGTTTTATGGCCAGATGGTGTTGGTGTTGATTTACTGAGACAAAAACATTAATAAAACTTGAAAATGTGTTTCTGTTAAAGCAGTTTAATAAAGAAACTGCATCCTTGGCTTTCATGGCAATAAATCTGCTGCTGATTATACTTTTGCCTCCCTTTGCATAACAAGTAGCTAACATTTAAAGGAGTGGGTCAGATGTTACTAATTGTTGCTGTAAGTCAGTGTTAATAGAAGATCTTCTATTAATCCAATAGAGAAGCTTTTCACAAAACATGAAAATGTCTAAATAATTATGTTGTATTTCATGTCAAGTGATGGGAGTACCAAGGTGTTTTTTTTTTTATTTGCAACTGGTTTGTGAATCATTCTGGGATAGTTTTATCATCTCCTTTAGCAGTTTTTTCCAGTGTAATTGATACAAACTTGTTTATTCTCCTTTCGGTTTTAAATTACCTCCTGCACAAAACAGAAAGCAACATTTTTTTCCTGTGATCTTAGAGTCTTGACATTCTTGTTTATTTTTCTCATTTCTCAGTTGGATGTTATGCTTTGCATTTTTTCACAGGCAGAGTGTAATCTAATTTATGCGGTTATTTTGCAGCTTGCTGTATCACAGAACCTTGTTATCTGTTGTTGATATAAAAGTGTCAATTTCACACTTGTAGCTGTAATTGGGATTTTTTTTTATGTGAAATCCGAAGTGTCTCAAAATTGATAACGTTTCTTTTTAGTCACTTCATTTATAACTGAAGTTTGGAGGCTCTGGTAATGAACAAGATGTTTGATAAGTTGCCTTAAAGTGGGAGTATTATGTCAAATTAACTTTTTGGAGTTTATGTGGAACATACTTGAAGAGTTGCTTTGATTACACCACATTTAATATTTATGGGATGAACTGATAAAGTGTATACTCACCTCAATTTGAGACTCCAACTCTTATTGCACTCAAATTACAAAAAATGAAACTTCAGATTTGACTTAGATTTGTGCTATCAAGACTTGAGGCTTAACTTGAACTCGTAGTCTGAGACTCTAGTCTTAGTAATAAATTGTAAAGTTGCAGTTGCAGTGCATGTTTTACTGTGAAAGGACTAGCTTGAGTGTTGTTGGTAGATTATTATGGGATGTTAAAACCTCAAAACAGTCTCTTCATGTTAGCTATCGCTTCATCGTAATGTATTAAATGACTGTAGATCAGTTTGGAAACAAAACAACCACCCAGATTGTCTCGCTGCTAAGCTAGCTGTAGCATTAAAAGGACACTTCCTGTTGAATGCATCAAAATAAAAGCTCATTCAGAAGTTTAACACTCATTATGTGTTGATTTATTAACTAAATTTGGGCATCAATAGACAAAATGTAGATTAAACATTTTTTCCCAATATTATTGAAACTTCTCCAGCTCACAATGATAAAATTTAGTGCAATAGATGAAGTTGACAATATGAAAACAGGGATAAATAGGTGTTAACTTTGTCATTACAAAACCTAAAAATCAAAAACTTTAGCACTTACAAGTTTTAATCTGTTTCTAATATTTTTAGTAGCACATAAATGCCCATTTATATTCTAATAGTGGTAAATATTACACTTGATCCATTTCTAAATAACATAAATCAGTCTTTCATGTTGCATTAAATGTAAACTGAAAGATAATTATTAAAAGTTAATGAAATAATTTCTGACATCATAACCTACAGCGGTGTAAGTTAGATGTGCGAAAATGTTTAGTTCTGTCATTGAAGACTTGAGTAAAACAACTTGTTAACATTCCTGCCTCCTTTGACCTGAACCCATAGATGGAAAGTCTCTAAATGAACACTCACTCCTAGGATATACAGCTTGAAATCTCTTCTAGTTTTATATATTTTTCCTCTGAGTCCGGCCCTTTCCGATAAAAGGTCATCAGGTTTTTGACGGCCTCTTGTCAAGTGGAGGAGAAAAAAGATGTAAAAAGAAAAATCTCCAGCAGATGAAACAGTTTTTTTGCTTTTAAGAAAGAAATTGAATCCAACAATGACCTGACACAGGATCATCCCTCAGTTGATCATCTACTGTTTGCCAAGTTTCACTTAGTATCTCTCTGGAAATCAGTGTCTTTTATCTAAAATACAATTTTCAGTCTGTCAGACTGTGTTATATTTGCCATTTTACACTGATTAAACTAAAGAAAGGGGAACAAATTGTTTTTGTGACAGCCTGTTGGTAAAAAGTGCCCAATTTAACTTTTAATTTAATATCGATTTGCTAACTTGTCTGTTATGTGTCAGCTCAACTCTTATTCATTCTTCAGTCCAGGAGGCGCTGCAAGCCTGGATGAAATGTAAGTTAGCCTTGGATTTTTGAGTTTACATGCTCTCAACATGAACATATTGATTTCTGGGCTGTGAAGGATTTATCCGAGTCATTCTTTTCAAGTCTGGAATGGTTATTCAACAACACATCATCAGTGCAGTTTAAAAATGACAGTTGGTTTCATAAGTTTTTGTCTTTTTTGTGGTTATTCACTCAATAAAATTTATACACAAAGGCTCAGACATATACATACAACAAGTATTTTTGGTTTAGTTTCTTGTGCAAATATCTTAGTTTTGTCTTGTTTCAAGTGTATTAACTTACAAATAGCTGTTCACCAAGATATAGATGGTTGTTTTAAGTAAATAATTCCCTAATATTGATGTAAAAGTGCTAGTTTTGTTCACCTATAACATTGGTAAAATGAATTGTTATAAGATAAATAATCTGCCAGTGGAACAAGTACTTTTTCATCAATATTAAGGAATTATTTACTTAAAACAAACTTCTATTTCTAATTGACAAGACAGTTATATTTTAGTTTAGTTTTTGCAGTGTGTAACATTTAGTCAAGCATCCCTCAACCAGTCTTTTTTTGTCACCACCTATTATCTTTTTGCATAAATCCTGCTAGATATTTGATAAATTATTAGAATACGTTGGTTTACAGCACAGCAACATCCTGTTGGTTTCACTTTTACACTGTAAAACATTTGAAAGTGGTTTAAGTTGAAAATGAAAGTCCACCTCCTGCCTTAAAAATGCAATTTAGGTCAAAAAGAAAATTGTTTTGGTTTTAACTCAGAAATTAAAGTTCATGTAGTTGATTTAACAGAGACAAGTTGTATAAATGTTGTTTTTTAAGTTCATTAATCTTGAATTTTAACTTAATTTAAACCAGATAATTTCACAATATGCAAGAAAAAAAAACTGCCCTCACCTAGTTAAAGATTTCTCTATTATCTTACTCACAATATCAAGTTAAAATAACCACTTATTTTACTTTAGAATAATTACAATTTTTGATCCAAATTACATGAACAAAATTTCTGATCAGATAATGAATTTTATGGAATATTTCTTATTTCTTCCCATTTTTATTTTTTGTGCGCCACAGTTAAATGGTTGTCTTGAATTGTTTTTTTCAGTAAAACTCTCCCCTGTTCAAATCACACATGTAAAAGTTGATTTTATTATGTCTGGCTTTGTGTCCCACCAATCACTACTGACCGTGGGGTGATCAGCACCTGACATTTCCACTAAACACACCGGCTGCAAGGTCTAGAAAGCAGTCGGGGTCATGTTACAGCAAATGAAACAGTCAATATCTGGTATTACACCCTCTGCCACGTCCAATAACACAAAGCCTCAAATAATTCAGCGGCTTGTTATTAAAAAAAAAAAAGAAGTAGGCAGCTTTGGTGTGTTAGACACCAAATGTCAGTGGATATTGTGCTCACAGGGATCCATACCTTCCTGTTGAGCATTTAAGCCAAGCAGAGGAACGAAGGATTTTTTTATCCCTCAAACTTCTTCTGCCTCAAACGTCAGAGTATTTTTCTGGATTTTATGTGATGGACCAGCACAAAGTAGTGAATAATGGTGAAAGGAAAGCCAAACTTTGACAAACAAAATCTCAGCTTTTGCTGCAATTATAGCTGCAAGTCCGAAGGCTGTTGGGAGATAAATTGTCCTATAAATGATGGCAAGAAACAATAATATTTTTGTTTTGGGTCTACTTTCAAGATATATGGGTTTCCCCCAGTGTGTTATAAGCCTGGCGGGCCGCCAGGCTTTACTTGTTCCCCACCAGGTTAAGAATTGTTTATTTATTCAAGTCTTTTTAAAATGTTTGCATTTTTTAAGACTTTTTAGTTGGTGTTCAGGTATTAATCTTTCAATTCTTAAGTAACACATAATTGTCAAGTGATATTTTCCAATTTCCTGTCAACTTAAAAAATTTTTTAACTCAAAAACACGACGGATGAATGACTGCCCTATCAACTTTACAAAATCAGTACAGCCAGATGCTTTTCCCAGATGGCAACATTCCCCCTCTGAACAGATACCTGCGTCCTAAAATCAGTATTTCAGAGCTAATTGTTGGTTTTTCTTAATGCCTCACCAGTAAGGGGATAGATTGCTGCATGGAAATAGGCTGTTGGGAAGACTGATGGCCACCATAACGCCAAACGCGTCATTATGAGACGGCCGTGAATCATAAACAAATGGCATTACAGTCAAAAGGTGCTTCAAGAGTGAAGGAGAAGATGAGTGTCCTGTCTGGCTACATTAAATGAAGCAGTTAGCGTCTTCCACTGATGATAAATCTTATGTGCACTGGATCAACATGTGCTTATAAACACCAATAGTCTGTCATTGGGTCCCTTTCCTTAAAATTTACCTGCGAAGGAGTAAAATAACAGCACTTTTCTCTCATCGTCGCCTTCTGTCATTGTAGCTGCAGTGAAAAAGCGGTGGAGCGTCTCGGTCATTCGTCCGTGATCTATGTTGATGACGCCGACTTTCCCGCACCCAACTCCATCTGGAGTGACCTTAGTCATAACCCGGTCTTACACCGCTAGCTCCAGTAGATCCCATCATTCATCATGACGCATCCTTTAAATTGGCCTTCTGACAATGACTTCCACGTCACAAATTAGTAGCCCAACAGCTACATACATACGGAAATAAACAAATAGCTGTAATTATCTGCAGGCAGGGTGGCACTATTAATCACAATAATGGGTCGAGCCAAGGTGGCGGAACCGTTAAAGGAAGCGTCCCATTATCTGGAGGTTTGGGACGCAGTGTCAGCCCACATGTTTAGTCACACTCTGTCAAATGAACACCAACAATAGAGAAGAAGAGTCTACAATCGAAGTTGTGAGAATTTTAATTAATATGAATTACTTTTGAATTTGTAAGTCCAAAAATGCAGCACTTGTTCAGCATCGTTTAGATTAGACTCACTGACCAATAAGGCGTATCATTTATGATTTATTGTTATAAATGTCTTTTGATTTGTCTTTGTTACAATAAATTCCAATGAATGATGTTTAAAATTTTCCAAAACCGCCAGTGTTGTCCAATCAACAAGTTGAATTGTTGATTTCAGCTACTAGTGCTTTACATAATAAAAATATAAAAATACAAAGTCATAGAATACACCACACAGTCAACAATTGAGAAAACCATTAAATATTACATTTTCCAAGGTGATTTAGTTTTTCTACAGCAATATTTGTGTTTGTTTGGCTAATATTGCTGTGCCATGCAATCATAACCATAGTTACCTGAAAAAATAAGAAACAAGCAGTTTTTATTGTCACTTTTATCGTTATCACGATACTATTGTGATAAAACTTTACGTCCGTATTCAAATCTTCTTAAACTAGAGAAAGTAATTGTCTTTCTTTAAGCTGTTTTCATTGTCATTTCAAACGTTGAGTGAATTTAACTGGAAAACAAACTTTTATTAAACCTGACAAACTGTAGCAAACATTTTCAAAGCAGGAGTGACGCCCATTTGTTAAGCGAAGACGTAATTTCTTTCTTGGGACCTTCCATAATGGTGATTTAGTAACAAATGCTGGTTTTTAACAGTTTTTCCAGTTATTATATTGGATTTCCACAACAGAATGACAATTACAGTACAAGTAATATTTTTTTAGATTTCTTTTTCTGGTATTTATGTTAGAAACTGTATGGTTTTTTTACATAATTTGTCAACATCCTTTACATATTCAAGAACTTTCACACATAATGTTTTTGCATTTAGTGTATAATATGTAGTGGAGGCTTTAAAGCTGAAATGGAAACTATTTGCTTCCCATTCCTGACAGGAGGAGTAATTACACACCAGCTAGCTTGTTTGTGAATAATCTTACTTGCTTTTTAGCTTCTCTTATCAAACTGGAAACTGTTTTTAATTACTGGAGATTTTATCGTGTACGCTGATAACACACTCCTGCATCAAGGCTATGGATTTTCTTTAAGACTGTGACTGAGTGTTTGGATGTAAGAGTAAAAGATCTGGGATAAATCTTGACCAATTAAGTTTGTGCGCTCCTTTTTTCTTTTTCTTGCAGAGAGTCAGCTGGAATTGAAACTACAGAATAATAAGATTCCAGTAGTGTTGAAATTGTATTGAAATAATCGTCAAATTATTCAGTAATTGAATAACTGGTTTATACAAACTCAAAAAATGCCAACTGCTTAAAGAATAACACATTCAAATCGGTAATTAAGAGAAAACTGGACAAAAAATATATATATTTAGCATTTAATATATAAATAAATAAAAAAAAGATATTATGCCCAGAACTCAAATAGTTTTAGCTGCAATTAGTGCAAATTATGCAAAAAACAAAATATCGTATTAAGCAACTTCTGCTATCCAAATATTAATGCAAAAATTAATAATATAAACAATGTTACTGAATTTTAGACAAAATGTTTAATTTCTTGTTTCAAAATGTTTATTTGCATCTTTTAATGTGTTTAAAATATTGTATAAAAAGGCTCAAGGTTTCCCAGAAAACTTGCAAAGCCTGGTGGTTGAGTGTCATCCATCCAGCAGCCCGTCATGTTTTTGAGTGTAAAAATGCTTAAAGTTGACAGGAAATTAGAAAATATCACTTCATAATTATGTTATTGAAAAGATTGGAAGATTAATACCTCCTGAACACCAACTATAAAGTCTTAAAAATGCCAACATTTTAAAAAGATTTTAAAAAATAGGCACTGCTAAGTTTGGTGGGGGCACAAGTAAAGCCTGGTGGCCCGCCAGGCTTAAAATACACTGGGGGGAAACCCTGTGGCTTAAGAATCAGTAAAATGTCGTAGTTCTTTTTAACCGACTAATTATCCGAATAATTAGTAAAATAATCACGTACTAAAATGATAGTTAGTTGGTAGCTGTGTTGTGTTTAGGACTAAAAACTGAAGCATGTGTCTTAGATGATCTGATAAGTCTGAACCTAAATATTAGTAAAAACTTTAAAACAGCAGAGTATATTTAACTGTAATTTATCTGAGGCAAAAAAGAAAAATCTGATGTGCACATTAGTCTGACCATGACTGCCTTTTAAAATATGCAACACTGTTATCACAAGACCGATCTCCAGCCCGACTGAGTCCTAATTTCCCTCAATGCAAGCTGAACATGTCCTTTCTTTGTGACCCTTCCTGTCTAATAGATGCCCGTTATTGTCAAACGTAATATCCAGAGAAAAGCTCATGCTGAATTGGAGAGGGCGTTACAAAGCTAAATGTGGTGCGGAGGCGCTCCTTACACTTTCTAAACTGATGATGTGTGAAAGTGCCTCTTAAATTGAACTTTCTGTTCGTGAACAACTCCTTTCAATGTCATCTTTTCAACCTTTTCTGTTTTAACATTTTCTCAGTATTTTCAAATACCAACCAAGGCTCCATCTCCTCCGCTGACCTAATATAGCCCACTCCTGTGAATTGTGCTGCACCTAATGACTCAAAGAGTATAATGATGGTTCATTTCAAACAGTTCAGCTCTCACTCTGCAGCCTGGATGGTTTTCACATCTGTTGAACATGCAATAAATAGTCGATAAAAAATAAACCCTTAATGTCAGATTGTTGCAGCTTCGTTTGATTTAAGTTCTTTACATCTTTAAATACGGTTACTGTTTTAATTTTGCCACATTATGCTTAATATGAAGCCACCACTATATATATTTTTAATGCAAAATTATAAAATAACTTTAGTATCGCTATCAATCATCTTTTACAAGCGACACAGGAAGTATTTCTGTGTCTTTTTAACCATATTTCTTCCCTGGATGAAGTTAGCATTAACTATTTGTACTCAGTTTCCAGTAGAAATTAGTCTGAGCTCCACTTATCACCCATCGACCTGCCACAGTAATCAATAAATCAATTAATATCATGATCATTTAAAACAAACTCAATAATTTTCATTTGTTTTTCTCTCTTTCTACCAAAAGTTTGGTGCTTTTGTCTCAACTCGCTCTTTTCTTGAAGGACAGTTTTGTTTACAGAGACTCTAATTAATTTTATTTGTTGTTTCTGTTGTTTTGTTTATTTATCCTGGATATTTAAAATGTCTTTCTTTTCCAGTGTTTTAATTTAAAGCTTACTGATCTTTGAGGATGTGTTCTTCAATTATTATGCGTCAAAGAAAACACAAAATTGATAAATAAAAATATTACAAAAAAACAACCTAAAATCAGCTACAAAATGGAAATAAAATATTTAAATACACAAATTAAACAAACTGTTTTGGTCAGACAGAACATTAAACGCTAAATGTCTTTACGTAATGAAGTTAGCACATCATGATAAAATGTATTTTCCTGGGCAAGATTGTTTTATTAATATTATTGTGAATGATATGATATTATCGTTTATCGCTTTAACTACTGGAACAATTTATTGTCCAGCAAAATTAGCTTTTAACAGACCTAATTATAAAATCTTACCAAATAAATCGAAATGTCTTGGTACGCTTGAAATATGACAAAACTAACTTATAATACAAGTAACTTTTCAGCAAGATATAGACGCTTATTTAGAGTCAATTATTCCTTAATATAGATAAAAAGTACTGGTTCAACTTGCAGGTTATTTCACTCATTACAAGACATTTTTCCGATGTTATAAGTGAATTTATTGACCAGTGGAACTAGTAGTTGACTGCTATATTTCCAAAAAATATGTGAATGTTGCGCATTTACCTTTCCACATCCTCTCTAGCAATTCTGTTGACTTTTTAGCTCAACCTGATCTGAAAGATAATTTTCCTTTCTTAGTTTTAGCTGCCTAAATATTAGAAGAAACACATCCTCCTGTTTGTTTCTGGCACCTAAACATCCAAAGGTTCAGTTTGAAAGGATTTCATTTCATTCCCTTTTCTATCGTCCACTTGGAGTTGAACTATAGGTTCACATTTTCACTGCCATTGACGCTTTATGGGTCCAACAAAGGGCGCGGCGCCAGCTGAAAGTGAGGCTCCTCGTTTGTCCAATGATGAGTTGAGAGGCAAGCATGACACTCTGGTTAAATTAAATGTGAGAGAGTGACAACACATTCAGAGGTGGTCATTTTGAAAGCGATCACTGTAATCACACACTTGCTGTAATTGGCAATCCGATGCAACAGCAATTTCAATCAAAGCAGAGGGCTGGAGCTCTGGCTATTTGTTTATCAGACATGTGAAGAGAGAGTTGTGTGTGCTTATTTTCTAAAGGACAGGGCTGACTGTAAGTGGTGTTTAAAACCAATTTTAGCTGCATTTCCCTCCTCAGACTTGTAATTTTGAAATTAACCACAGCCTGGCATATGTATTTGCTTCTTCTTCTTCTTCTTCCTACAACCATGGATGCATTAGTTTGAAAGATGGCAGCCTTTTGTACGTTAATGTTTGTTGTAATTATCAGAGAGCAATTTTGAATAAAAATAAAGTTGTTTTCTGAAAGCTGGAGAGAGGGAAATAAAAAGACAGCATGGAAAAGCAGCATTGAAACTTAAAAGGACTTCAAGCAGAACACCCTGAAAAAGTCCAAAATTCTGGTTGAAAGTTTGAATCTGCTCTTCATAGGCATTGATCTCTGATTTTCTGTATTGCAGAAGCTCAGTATTAGCAGCTTTATCCATTTTGAAACCAGTTTTAAAAAAAGGTCATTTTCCTGTAGGAACATAACATGCAACGTGGACAATCTCTTTCTTTTTACTGACACAATGCAAAACCAAACTAAACCTGTTCTGCAACACCAAAACTCAATAAAAGTTAAATATCTGTCACTGCAACTAAATCAAGGGTCTGGTGGACCACTTGTTGCTGTATTCATCCCTTTTTTAATCCATGAGGTAAAGAGAGCAATGAATAGTTGATGTTAAAGAGAAGTTTGTTTCTATCCAGGGAATTGGACAAGGCGACCATACTTGAGAAGGAAGTGATTCCACAAGGACAGATTTAAATTTCAGAATAAATGTTTGGTACACTTTGCTCAATGACACCTAAGCTATAAGTTCCCCAACTCCACCGCTCCAAAAAGATGTTGCTTGAGCTGTTAGAGAAGAAAAATCCCCTTTAATCGAACTCTGCTTGGTTTTTCTAGGTTTGGTCCGTTGTGGAGGTGTGAATGCATAATCGAACTCTGATGGGAACCAAAGAAGACTCTGGCCTGCCTAACAAACCTCGGTCTAGGAGACCAAGTCAAAAGCAGGAAGTAGACTACAGCTCAAGGCATTCTGGGTAAATACAACCAAAACAAACGCATGAGACTAGCGCTAGAGGGAGAAATGGCAACCGCAGTTGTAGAGATCTCACAGCCACTAAAATCTGATGCCACTCCATTTTTGTTTACATTTTGTGAAGGAAATTGCGTTCAGTGTCTTCTTCAGAGGTTTTTATGTCGTTTCCTTCAGTGTCTCTTGGTTTAGCGCCCCCACAGTTGAGGAGGGAAACAGATTTAACAGATAGTTGTGTGAAAACACATTTAGTCTTTTGGTGAGAAGAATAGTCAAATATCTGGGCAACCCTTTATTAACGGATCAGGGATATTTACTCCAATATCTGTTGGGTTTAAACATATAATCACCTGGCAATGGACAGACCTAAATTATTGACTGGATATGAAATCCTGACAGTAACTGCTGCATTTGCCACATTTAAGCTTCATTGTGCCTCTTCCAGACGTCACCATAAAACATTATTTTGCAAATCTAACCCACCCACCGAGTGGCAGCTCTTTGCTGCGTCACTAATCACTTCGGGCACCAGTATTCTCCTTAACGCCAAAAAAACAAAACCTGATTTCTGCGTGATGCTTCTCTCAAAGGACTTGCGCTCGACTTTAACAAGAGTGCAACATGGCTTTAGAAACAAAAAGTAATTTCTCAGCCGTTCAGCAAGCCTAATTTGTAAGCAGAGCTCAGGGAAATCTGCATGTTAGCGCTGAGGCAGGAGCTGCTTCATTGCTCATTCTGCGTCTGCAAGGGATACATCCAGGCAAAGCACTTGATGTAATCTTGATGAGGCAACTGCATAAAATATTTGTAAAACACAGAATATGCAGACAAGACTACGGTGTACTGCATCTGTTCTGCTACTTATGCATCACATTTTAAAAACGGAGACAGCAGATACATGGAAAGAAATGCTCTTAAGCCCTTTTCAGCTCTTCAACAGCCAAAAACTTATATTTAAACAATCCTTATTGGTAATAAACTAGATTAAGACGTCAGAAACACTTGCATGTTACAGATAATTATAAGGTTAATACAGATATTTAGATTTATTGTGCTGTTCTGTCATGATAAGTTTAAAAGTTAAGGTACTGCATGATGATGAAACCAAAATAAAACAAAAACAATGATGCTGCCAGAACATTTTCAGTGAGAAATTATGATTTTTCTTTCAAATTAGAGACTTACAGTGTTACTCTTTTCATTTCTTCTACAAATCAATAATGATAAACAATATTTTTTTGGGACAAACAAAAACAAAAACCCTTAGCCACTGGTTGCAGAAGAGACCAGATTAAAATCTCATTATCTAAGAAAGATTTTGTGCAAAAACTTTTGATTTAACATGTTTTGTTTTGTCAAGGAATTATAACAGGTCACCTTTTAACATTTAAATTAAGAAAAAAATTTTTTTTTAATCCAATTAATCATCAGAAACATTAATACTAAAATACTAATAAGTTACAGCACTTTTTTAAAGATGCTTGATTTAAATAACTAAATAAACCAAAACATTTATAGTTTTATATCTCAGTGAGATTAAATTGAGATTTTTTCTCCTCCAGCATAAAATTGCACAAGGTTTCCAGTGCAGCTAATATAAAATAATAAAGTCGGCTCCAACTCCCAGGATCCCGGTTTATGCGGCGGAACAAGCTGCACTTTTGTTCCTGCGTCCACGCCTGAGCGGATCAGAACCGCTGCTCCTGCAAACACAACACCAGGCAGGTGGGCTTAATGTTTTAGCTGATTGGCGTTTTACAACAGGCGACACAATTTCGCACGTCTCCATCAGGGCTGTGTGTGTTCCTATAAGTGAGAACATTGCTATTGATTCGTCTTTTTCATCCCGGCTGAATAAAACTAAACCTCTTAAGGGACTGAGTTTCAGTTTAACATCAGAAGAGAATAAAGGAACAAGTTCTGCTCGTATTCGTCTCGCTCACCGAGAAAATCCTCCGTTTTCCTGCAATACAGGTTCTTCTACCTTCTGAGGCATTAATCATAATTTAATCACAAAGGTTTCAGTAGATTTTCTCCATCCTGGAGAACCTGAGAGAAGGTTGAAACCTGTGTTTGGTGCTTGGAAACACAGAAATCTGTGAGGTGAATATATATTTATAAGGTCCAGGTACAGACTGTGACGGCTAGAAGAAACAGAAATGGTGGAGAATAAAGCTGATTCAGGCCTTGAACAAGCAGCTACAGTGTATTAATAAATTAGATTACAAGACGTATCGACTGAACTCGTTTTCAATAAATGTTCTTGCCTTTTTCCATCGCTGATGGAAAGTGTTAAATTACACCATAATAAATTAGTAGAAAACTTTTTCCACTTGATAATTGGATTTTTAGCTTTTGAAGGTTTAATTTTTGGAAAATTGTAACTTTTTTTTTTCACCTGCCAACTTTTGGTTTCCAAAATTCAGGGCCGCCATTTTGTTTGACAAGTTTTCAGAGTTTCTGTTTATTTCGTCTTTGAATTTAGGTCAATTATCAGAGCAAGGCTACCATTTTATTTCTTTTTTTGACCATTGGAATAAATTCATAATATTCCAAGAATACAATCGTAATGTTAGCAGAATCAAGTAATATTTTTATAAGACTTCTAACTCAAACGTGTCCAACAATAAAAAAAATTATATTAATTTTTCCTCATTAAAATGACTTTTCTCTTAATTTTAATAAATTATTTTGGTAAAATTGGTAAAATATTCTTCTAATATAGAAATTCTTGCAACCTGCATTTACTAAACAAAACATTTCCACCTTGGAAACGTTTTTCAGTTTTGACATAAAAATTAAATAAAACCTTTTTGACTGAATTCCCAATAAATCATTGATTTGCAGAAGTTTTCCCACCTCTGGAACGTTTCTGTGTATTTTTATTCCCAGATTACTCTCCACCCGTGTCTTTTATTGCTAATTCTCCTGATCTTTGTCTGAATTTAATTTAAAAAGGCAATAAAAACACTCCTACTAAATCACTTGAGCAGAAATTAATGGTGTGGTTTTACAGTTTTGATGTTTCCGTACTAATGAGCAGAAACTAATAATCTCATAAAACAAGCGTTTTATTGGTATTTTATGGGCGTACCAGATTCTCTCTCCTCGATTCCTAGCTGATTTTACAAATATATCTGCATTTTTTGTTGAGTTTTGTAAATTTATCCACTGTTTTTACACACAATTTCACCAGATTTTTAAATATTTTAAATATTTAATCATTGTTTTTCAAGTGTTTGGATATTCTGCTGCAGTAATTAAGATGATAATTGCATATCTTTCCACTTTTTTCTCTGCTTTAAGCTGCTATTTTCTTTAGAAACTTTTAAACATTTATATTTCTGATTAGAAAACTGTAAACATTTCTAAAAATACAAAGAAAACTCACCTAGTCATGCACACACATCTATAAATCCAAAATATTTGTGGAAAATTCACTTATTTGAGAATCTTTGTAGAAAATCTGAAGTGTTTTTATTTTCTTTTTCTTTTATTTAATGTGTCCTGATTTGATTTTAAAAAGCTGTTTGGTTTTTGAAATATTTCTTTTATTTTCTACTTATTTAACACTTCTGCAGCGTAAACCGTTCTCATTTTCTCTGCAGGATCTTTCCACAGTTGTCTTTATTCATTTTTGTATTTCAAACCTTGATATTGTAGAAAATTGCAGCGAGTTGTTAACACCTGAGTGGAGGGCTTGTCATGAAATAAAGAAACGTGCTGCGACTCGCTGCAGAAAGGTGAAGCAAAGGGAGAAGTGGGAGATGTTTACTGTGAGAAGGAAAACAGTTCAGATGGGATTAAGCAGATTAGCAGGCGATGTGGAGGATGCACAAGCTTCCTATGCAGCCTTCAAAGTCTGCAATTTGCTTTCACCGTTTTAAGGTCTTTTTCTCTCCCCAGTTTCTAAATGTGCCATTCCTTCACCCTTCTATCTATCCTGTATTCCTTCCTTTCCTTGTGTCCTTTCTTTCTCATCTGAATTTCTTAATTCTTTCCTTATTGACTTCATTTTGTCCTCCTTTCTTGTCATTTATCTTCTGTTCTATCTCCCCGCCTCCTTTTTCATTTTATATGCCTTTCTTTTTTTGTGTCCTAACTACTTCCTTCTCTGTCTTCTCTTCCTTTCCTTGTGTCCTTTCTATCTTCACTTTATTTCCTTTATCCTTCCTTGTTTACTTTTTGTCCCCCTCCTTTCTTGTAATTTATCCATCCTTCCTTGTGTCCTATCATCTTGCCTCGCCTCCTTTCTATCCTTTTCTATGCCTTTCCTTCCTCCCTGCACTGTTTCCTTTCGTCCTTCCTTCCTCCTCTCCTTCCTTCTTTCCTCACTCCCTCCACCCTTTCCTTCCTTCCATACTTTTTCCTTTGTGTCCTAACTTCTTCCTTCTGTATGTTCTTCCTTCTTGTGTCCTATCTCCTTCCCTACCTTCTGTTCTGTCATTTCGTTTTATCCCTGTTTTTCCTTCCTTCCTTCTATACATCCTCACTGCTTCCTTTTCTGTCTTTTCTTCCTTTCTTTGTATTCTTTTCCTCTCATCTTTATTTCCTTTCTTGCTTTTCCCGTTCCTTTCTTTCTAATCTTTTTCATCATTCTTTCCTATATCCATTCTTCTTTCATTCCTTTCTTGCTTCCTTATTCACTACATTTGTTCCCCTCCTTCTTTGTTTCTTGCCTTCCTACCTCACCTCCTTTCTTTTTATCAAAAATCATAGTTAATTACTGGCTTCAAATCTTAAATTAATGACTCTTATCCCTTTAATGTTCTTATATCCAGTTCTTATTGGAGCTGCACAGTTTGCTATAGTTTGGCTTTAATCAATGCAGTTGAGCTACCGGTGAATATCAGACTGTCTGACCAGAGAAGCTTCATTTCTAGTTAATGTGCCAGAGTCTTGCATTCAGCCAGCTGGCGCTCCAAAGTTCTCCAAAACTTCCTGGGCCAACTGGACTTTGTTGCCATTGCGACACAAAGGAGCCAAAACATCCTAGAGCCAACAGAACATGAGTAAAATATGAACCGACAATTATCCTGGAGTACAATCTGCTAGAGAGAGACGACTGTGTGAGTGTGAGCTTGCAAGGTCCAGATGTTGTTTTGGATCGTTATTCTGTTTCTGTCTGAGCTGAAGACGCTTTTTGGTGACTGTAAAAATAATCTCAGCGCCCTCGCCGGGACGCAGACGATCCAAATTGTACGTGACTAAAGCCTCGTTTGGCTTGGGAGCGAGAGCGCAGCGCCCCCAGGATGTGTGAAGTATTAGCAGGGAGCTGCAGGGCATGCTGGGACATTTTCAACACTGTGGGTGAGGCGTGAATGTGTTTCACAACAAGAGCGTGTAATCGCTTGGGATGCGTGTCCATGCGAGGCTAACAGGTAGCCTGGCGCCCAATTAACTCTGGACGTAAAGTCCATTTCTCCCTCCTTTGTCTCCCTGAGGACGACAATCACTCCGAACGTGCATGGAATGAACAACATGGAGAAACTATTGTTTTTGCAATAATATATATATTTGTTAATTTTTATAACAGAAAAAAGTATATTATGTTGCTTCCTATCTATATTTTTTTACAATATTTGATTAACAAGATAAAAATTTATTTAAACTTCTAACCTCAAATTAAAGCTGTAGTTCCTAACTTTTACAGAAAAAATGTTTTTTGACATATTTGTTAAAATGATCAGTATAACATAAGACAGAAAATCTGAGCTCTTCTGTGCTCTCAATGCTAACTGCAGAAATACACCACTCAGTCAGAAACAGCCAATCAGAGCCAGGAGGAGGGTCTTAGCGTTGTCAATCACTCTCGTGCCCTTGCTGTCTGCTGTCACAGCTGGTACACCACAACATAGCCTGTCTTAAATGCTAATAATAGGTAGCACAGCCACCGATGATGGCAAATAAATGGTTTTCCTATAACAATAAGTTGTTTCTCTGCCATTAGCACATTTAGCAACAAGTACATGAGGTTGATTGACAGCGCTAAGACCCTCCTCCTGGCTCTGATTGGTTGTTTTTGGTCAGAAGTGGTGCATTTCTTCAGACTGCAATAATTTACAGCAGTAAATTGTGTTTCTCTCATGTTATTAAACTTAGACAGCCCTTAAAAATTGTTAAAAAGTGCTATCAAGTTGAAACTTAAGGAAATTGAGTGTTTATATTTCAAAACAGAACCGCATTAAATGCATTTTGCATCCCAAACTTACATATTTCCATTTGGACTGTTTTTTTTTCGTGTTCTGGCATGGCACCGCCATCTTTATTTCTATACTAGCTGGATCCACTTAAGGATGTTCAGCAATGCCCTCTGCTGGGTGGAGTTCAAACTACAACACTAAAAGAAAGATTAAACAAAGTAAATTAAAAATAGGCTTTTTAAAGTTTTCCATATGGTTGTAGGTTTTTACAGTAAAATATTCAAAAATTGCTATAAAATAAAATAAAATTTTTAATCATAAATGCATTTCCAAGAAATAAAAAGCAACTAAATCTCATTATAAATATGTCTTTTATTATGAGTGGAAACAAAATAAGAAATCAGAAAATGTATTTTCTTTAATAAAGTAAAGATAATATTTTTGTTATATTAGCTTCGATTTCTTGATGCTGAAGTATTTCTGCATGTTTGTCCCATGCTTTTAACCTTTATCTGCTCTAAATCCCGGCTTTGCAGGTCCTGTTACCTGTTTCCTCTCCTTTCAGGTTTCCTCTCTGAATGCTTTCAGGCTATTCCCAGTAATTAACCTCTGGATATTTGGACCGTTTTCTTCTGATCTCTTGCATACAAACTCCTCTGTATTCTCCTTTTTTTTTTTCTGCTGCTGATCTTGCGTGTGATAGGCCGATATTTCCTTGTAGTAGCAGAGGTGAAGAGGTAAAAAGCCCTGAAAGAGGTCCTCCAGGGCCACTTCCTACTGTCACAGCACGCACAACAAAGCAAGCTGCCCTGAAATGACCTGCCATTTCCTGCAGAGGAAAACAGCCTAATGGCCGTCTCTTTCACTTTTATGCCACCATTAGATTGACAACATGCTGCTACCATTTAATGTTGTGGAGACATTCATGTTCTCCTCTTGGGCTGAGAGATTTTAGTCACGGACAAGCTTTACACAAACCAGATAATTGCTAAAAGTGATGCTGAAACACGTGAAAAGGACTGTCATTCTTAATAATTTATTGATTTTCTTTCCTTTTCCCCTATTATTCATGACCTATTTTAACTTCTCAGTGCACTATATAGAATAAAGAAAGGAAAAACATCCTATTCTTTCCTATTCTTCATCCCCTTTCATATTTTACTGAAATATCTAAAGTTTTTATGATCACAGCCTTATTTTTACTCATCAGGTCCATTTCTTCTTCCCCTGCTGGGATTCAGTATTGTTCAGACTCTTCTCATTTCCTTTCAACTTTACCACCTTTTACCTGACAAAAGCCAAATACTAGACTGACGGACTAAAATCAGCTTTGAAGAGAAAGAATTACAAAGGATGGGAAATAAATGAGTTATGGGATTTTTTTGCAATAATACAATGACATTACCATTTTCAAATTATGTTATCAAAGGAACCTATTTTCTTTCATAACCTAACTTTGTTTTAATGAAACAAAGTTGCATTTTTTTGTCTTAATAAAAGGCAAATAGTTTTCTAACTTTATGGATCATTGTTTTTCCAGTTTATTTGGTCTAGAAAATCTTTTAGTCTATTCCCAGTAACAAAAATGAGAACTTTCTTCAAGAAAATCTTTTTTTAGTAAAAGTTTAAAGGGGACACATTCAGCAAAAGTCACATTTTGCACTTTTCTGTCCTTTTATTTTGGTCTCTACTGCTATTAAAACAGCCCAAACACTTAAAAAACAAAAACAACCACCCAGCCGGTTTTTGCCAACAAGTTAATATTTTTTTTGTTTAGGAAATGAGGCGTTTCAAAAACTTTCTAAATGTGTAACAACACAAATCTCCAGGTTACCCAGCAACCCAAGCAGAGTTCCGCCCGTTACCTAGCAACCAAACATGCAGAATTCCAGCATGTTTGGTCAGCTGGTTTTACCACTGTAAGTTGCTGGATGTTTATTTTTTTAGCCCTACTTAGTATGAAATTATAATTAAAAGAAAAATACCTAAAATTTCCATTAAAGAATTAAATTTATCAATGAAATTCTTATGCTAAAAAATGACAAAAAGAACCGGCTAGAGAGCCAAATCTGTGGCATTCCTGAACTGCAATTTGAACGAGCAAATCCATGAAATGGTTTTTCAGCAGGATTTTAGTTGGCGGTCTTTGTAAATAGTTTGTTTGTTTTATTACATCATGTCATTCACTTGAATGTTTCTTTACGATCATAGTCCTCCACGGTAACATCACACACTCGATAGCCGTCTCCACTCAACAGAACGTCCTGCTGCAAGAATGCAATGCGGAGCTGTTCTTCCAGGCCTTAATGTCCCCAGATACCGCTCACATGGAGTCTAATTGCATCTGCAGAAAGCCTTGCCTCACCTCACAGCCCATAGGAAACACAGTCAAACCATAGCAGATGCTCCATGACACCCCAGATGTTCTGTTGAAATCCTGCAAGCAGAAAAATCACCTACTAGATATTTGCCTGGTGGTCATAATGTTATGGCTGATACTCTCTTAGTGTATTTAACAAGCTGTTTACTGAAGCTCAATCTGAATTGTGATCTGTATGACATGCAAACAATTTTCCCCTTCCAGTGTAATCAGGTTGATGTAATTAATTTTCCGTCTTGTGCTAACGTACACAGCAGGCTGCAGCTGTGAAGCTACAAAGGTATAATTTCACTCATCAGCCAAATTGGCCAACAGAATCACGCTGTCACATCTAATCGACAACAAAAGCTGCTTTTAAATGAAAAAGAGACAGCGTTAAACATCGAATGCAACAAAGCAAAAGGGGCCAACGCCAGATCGGTGCTGCCAGATTCTGACCAATCTCCTGTGGTCTCTAAAAAGAGTTTGATGTTAAATGATTGTTTTGTTTCTGTTGTACAGGGATGAGCAAACCTACTGTGAGACCGCCAACGGTGCTGGAAAGCATGTAAAGCATGTGAAGTTAGAAAACATGCAACAAAACCACAAGAAGATAACGTCCATCCAACCCAACAGATAAAAACAAACCCGGTGAGAGCAGAACAAGGACAGAACAATACAACAAGCATGAAAAAATAACTTCCACAAAACATTAAATCAGAGGAGAGACCAAGTGCAAAAAGAAAGCACAAAAAATAGAAGATAAAACACAAAACGAGCAAAAACCAGCTATGAAAATACAGAAAATAATTTTCCACCACAACCAAAAATAAGCCACATATCAGGCAGAAGAAGGCATTAAGAAAATAAAAATAATTCAACACAGAGACGCACTAACAAAAATGAGTCAATAAAACAACATAAAAGTCAATTAAAGCACAAATAAATAACATTAAATATAAATAACACTTCATGTGAGCATCACTTTTCTTCTCATCTCCCTCAATATCCGCTTGATATAACTTTATTAAAAGAATGAATGTGTGTAATTAGCTTTCTGTCACATATGATACACGTCTGTTTATAATATTTGAAATAAAATGTACCAACAACAACGACAAACATTTATTTAGTTTGGGGTAACTGGTTAATTTTCAGTAAGTGAAATTAAATATTTGCTGCATTTAAACCTACTAGAATAATTAGTTGAATAAAAAACAGCTGATTATATAAACTTTTATAAAGCTTTTTTAAATCAACATGGTAAAAAGTACAGTTTATAATAGTCTCCATTTGTTGTAAACTCTGAGATAGATAAAATAACAATTAAGCTTTTTGTTACTAAATATTTCTTTAATATTTAATACATTTTTACTGCAGTGTTTCTTCACTTTATCCTATAACATCTGTAAGAAATTTTATCTTTATTTTGCCTTTCATTTTTCTTTTTTTGACAAAAGTAAAAAAAATCTGAATTTGCTTATTTTTGTACACTTTTTTTAATCGCCTGAAGGATTCATACCTCAATATTGTAACTGTTTTAGTCTTTTTAGTCCCTCCACAATTTTGTGATCACAAAAATGCTGTAATAAATGACAATAATTCATGATATAAACTAAAATATTGTTATAGTTTTAACAATAATGTTGTTAAAACTAAGACTTGACTTAGTTTTAGAAACTTGTACTTCCTTTTTAACAGTCTTTGCACGTTTTGTTTTGAACACCTGAGAACTCCTCAATGACTCTCAGTCATACTCTGAACTTTGACCTCGATTATTACACACAACCTTTCCTACCCTGAAAACTATAAATCACAAATCAGCCCAAAACGTCCTAGAGGACAACACAGGAGTAAGTTCTGCTTTCTCATTTTAGTGCCTAAATTCATACTTGTCAAAGCAAATCGGTACAAACTGCAAACCCAAATCATACAAGGCAAAATGTTCGGTTGTGTTAGAGATATTTCATGATTATTAGTTTTACCACCTGGTGTGTGTCAGAAATGGAAACATAACCTCAGAAAAGAATGGGAGTCGCCTCCTATTATTGCTCCTTTGGCGCTCTGCTCTTGCTCTAAAGCAATGATCCATCACAGCGGTGATTCATGAGCGCGTGACATGTAATGTTTTATATCGCTGCAATCAAACTTTTATAAATGTCACCCAAAACAAGGAGAGCAGGACCAGCAGGCGGGGTGCAGCTATAAATAGATGTAGAGCTCCGTTTGGGTGCATCCATGCAGATTATTAATCAGCTGTTCCAGGTAGAGCTGGGAGTAAAATGAAATGTCACTCGATCATGTTAAACGCTGTAATGGAGAGGTCAGTAGCTCTGTTTTTACTGTAATGTGACTACAAAATGAAGAGAGCAGTTCCCACGTAATGGGTGTGAAAAGGAGAGAAGGTGTTAGGTGGGATAGGACGTTTGTCCGACCGAGTACTGAGGTCATTGTAGACTGAAGAAAAAAATAACATAGAGGTGTAATTTTCCACGGAACAAAGCAGAGATTTACAGATTAATTTATCTTATTTACGTATTCTCCAATGTCAAAAAGTCAAAAAATTTGAGAGAGAAGAAATGGAAAAGCTTTATTTGAAGGGAAGACTGACATTACACCTAACATGATCTGCATTTTCTTTAAAAATTCTTAATACATTTATTGGGTTTTTAGAAAATATACATTCAACACTTACAGTATAAAATAAAATAAAAAACAGCACAAAAAAATAAATAAATAAAGGGAAAAAGTACAAACGCCTAAGGGTAAAATAAAGTTTGAATATTCCAACTCTAATACCCAGATAAAGTATTACTCTCTTGTTAATATGTTTTATTAGGTGCTGTTCTTTTATTTTCAGCTTGGTTATTTTCTAAAAATTGCACAAACTCATCCTAAATTTTCTGATCTTATCTCCAAAGTGAGGCAGGAAGCCATTTGTTGTTGGTCTGTCCAATGTTTAACTCTTATTATTCAGTAAATAATGACACTTTCAATGCAATTTTTGCTTTATAGCTATGAAATGTTGGATCCCTTTTCTCAAATATTAGTGGATGTCTGTATATGTTTGAACTTGAATCTCTATCTATTTTTTGACACTGTGTATTAAAGAAAACCCAGCATAAAATCAAACTTGAACAGCTAATTTTACTCGTTGTATATAAAGTGGAAAAAGATCAGATTTAATCTTAAAAAACCCAAACTGGGACATTAAATATGGATGAAAACTTCTCCCCAAACCTGCATATTTTCATTTCACCATCATCGTTTCTAAAATGCTTCCGTTAAATCACCCGTGGATGTCATGAAGATGCTCTTGTGTTCCGGGAAAAAAACAACAGTAGAGTTTTATAATGCATGTTGCTGCAGTCATTTATAATTAGTGTGTCATCTGTTCCCTATTCCTGGTGAATATGGGAATTATAAATCTCATTTTACTAGAAAGTGTCTGCAGCCTGAGAATGATAAAGCCTCCTAATAATGTTTGGTTTGGATCTCTCACTTCCAGATGCCTTTAGGCTATAAATAAACTGAATGAACATATTTGTAGTTGAGTTTCTGGTCCGCAATTGAACATTTTTTGACGACATAATGTCACCGAAAACTAAATGTAAGCCACTGCGTGCTTTTTAAAAGTTTACAACAAAGAACAAAGGTCTAGTAAAAGTAATTCAGCAGAATGGTGAAATTCTTACCTAATAGTTGCGCGAGATTAATAACAAGAGGATCAAAAGTCAGTGCGGACTGAAAGAAATGACAGAAAGGCTGCTTTCTGTTTGATGTGGAGGCCTGGAGGGTCTAAGACAAAACAATGTTGCATCCGATTTCAAAAACAACATAATAACCAAAAACATTCTGAAAAACATGAAAACAACAGAGATAAGCAGAGAAAAACTCACAGCAGATCTGAACCACAATCAATTTTAAAGTTTTTAAGCAATAATACAGTATTTGTCACAAAACCTTAACAAGAAGAAAGCTAAGAGAAAAGCTCAACAAATGACACTGTTGGCGTTAACTTCTGCAGAAAAGTCTGGATGTTGGCGTCAGGAGTGACGGGACACAAACTGCTTTCATAATTCCATCATCGTAATTTTCACCCACTGATTATATCCAGATTTATTGTAACTTTCTTCTTCTGGTGCAGAATTATGACACGTCTCACGTTGGTGACGGGCGGAATTCTGCTTGGGGTCGCTAAGTAACGGGCGGAATTCTGCTTGGGGTTGGTAGGTAACGGGCAGAATTCTGCTTGGGGTTGCTAGGTAACGGGCGGAATTCTGCTTGGGATTGCTAGGTAACAGGCAGCGTCTGCAGATTTTTGTCGTTACATTAAAAAAAAAAAGTCGGATAAAACGACCGTTCAGACTGCAAACGCTTTCAAAACAATAGTTTGGTATCCAAATTAGTACCATGTATGGAAGAGGCACAGCTCAGATTTTCTGGGGGGGTTCAAAAGTTTGTGATTGAATCGTTCAGACTGCTGTGAAAAAGTAGGAAATTGGTTGCATAAGGGCAAAAAGTTTTTATTAGTCATATTTGTCTGCTGTGTAAATGCAGTCTATTTCATTCTCCTGGTGAGAGCTACAGAGGCATTCATAAAGAAAACTGCAGCAGATCATGAGTCTCTTAAGTACGCCGGAGGTTAAGAAAAAATGATTAAATTACTAGAATAATGTCTTATGACAGTAGGTCAAAATAATATGTGATTAAAGTTATATTACGAGAATAAAATCATACGAAATATGGGAAAAATCATGATATGAGAATCAAGCCGTATTGCCACCAGAATAAAGTCGTAAAAATATAAGAAAAAACAATAAAGTAAAAATAATACGATAATAAACTCACCTCCCCTCCAGACCTCATTAGATACAGAAAATGGATGAATGGATAAACTCACCTAAAACAAATAGTCAGAATATTAATAGAATAAAGTAGTAATTTTATGGTAACTCCTACACAAAAAATTACAAAAAAATTAAATGAGGAATGTTGAGCATCTTGTGAAGTTATACTTTGATATCAGTTTTACAAATAGTTTTAAAATCTTTAGACTTGTTAGCATCAAATTATTATCAATAATAATAATAATAAGAAAGAATCACAGACCTTGATAACTCCTAACGCTTTGATTCATTAAAATATCTTTTGATAGTCTTTTCATAACTTTATTCTGGCAATATTGTGTCTTTATTTTTAGATTATGATTATAATGTTATACAATTTTAACTTTATTCTCACATTTTAAAAGAAAATCTCAATCTTATTACACTTTTGCTGTTCTATTCCTGTATTTTCTGCAGGACAATCCAAATTCAAAATCACAAGGTTTTTTCCATTTTACATTTATATTACTACATTTGTGCAAACCATTACTCAGCAGAAATCAGAGGGACCTCTAAGTGAAGGCTGATGAGCTTCCTTGAAATAAACTAATTAATAAAGAAAATCAACCTTCTGCTGAAGAAGAAATTAATCCACTTTTATGCTGTTAAAAACACGAGGCCAAATGTTAATGTCTGAGTGTGAAAACTGTGTGTTGCTCGTGTTTCCTGCACCACAAATGAAACACTCGTCTCATTTTCCTAATGTGGAATCAGTGGAAGGAAGCCAAAGCTTGACTCCTTTCATTTATTTATTTAATTCTAAATAAATTCTCGCCTCTGTGAGCAGTGTGGTCTCACCCACACTAACTAATATCTCTTTAATAATTCAGAGACCTGTGCCAGAGAAACCGGCTGAAAAATTAATGAAACAACACAAGTTTCTATATCCAAGTAATTAGCTTGAGTCCTATAAAGTCTCTGGGGTGGTTGACTGTGGAAACCTCTTCTAGGTGAGAAACTCAGGTTTAATTCGCCAAATGATTCACGCTGAAAACATCATGTTTATCTGTTCTGTATTTCTCTGGCTAAACATAAATAAGTTGTTTATCTCTATTAAAAAAAAAGCTATCGTTTGAATTTGCTGCCTTCAGGCTGGGAACGGTTTCATCTAATATCTAAGTTTATTTTTGGGCTTTGCTGTTGGTATTTATGAAAAGTGTGGAGAATTTTAGGAGAATTTAATAGTTTGTTTTTCCAGAGATATTTTTACATCTCATAACCGACAAGATGATGAACTTCATAAGGAAGTGACCAATCCTTAATTTATAACAGTTAAATTTTAACGCATTGTTTTCGTCCAACATTCCCAATGTTTGTCTATCAGACAGACAGACAGAAATAATAAAGAAACTAAAGTTAAAACATGTCTATGTTTCCTATTTCATCCCCAGAGATATGTATATTTTTTCCACAGTGTGACAGTTTTTTATTTCTTTATTTTTTTATTGTGGCCTTTTTCTGTGTGACCCAGCCTGGCAGTCAAGCAGAGGTCACATTGAGATAGTTACCTGACCAGGCCCGCGGACTCCCCACTGGGCCGCACAGTTTGCAGCCAACCTTGAAACGGCTCCAAATGTCAGCCAGCAGAAAATACTGAAACTGGGGCTTTACTACTGCAGATGATTAAAAGTTACTCTGGAAATCCTCAGACCTATAAGGAAGGATGATTAACTCTTTTGAACATCAGTTGTTTTTGATAAGCTGTCTTTTCGCTGAGTCGTATAAAAAAAAAAAAAAAAAGAAACCCTATTGCTTCTGGGAACGTCAGTCATTGTACCAATACTGATCCTCCTCCTCCTCCTCTTCCTCCTAAGCGGATCTGGGGATGTTTTGACGTTCTGCCAGCCTCGGTCAGCGATAAGCTTGACCCGGTCAATTCACAGCAAGACCCTTCACAACACTGTCTTTTCTTTAGAGAATAAGACAACAGTCTCTGTCCTTAGTGGATATCGTCACACCAATGCATCTGAATAACACGTTTTGCTTCTTTAAAGCAAATTCTTGAAATAAAATATTTAAAAACTTGTTAAATTTTTTAGGAGCTTTCACTGACAGAAATTAAGCCTCAGAAAAACACTTGACACTTGCGGCATAACGACTCCCTACTCCGACTTCTCCAATTTCTCCCCATTCAGTTCATATCAGCATTTCTATTTTCACACTTTGAAACATAAACATCCAAATGTGTCACAAATCGATAGCTTTCCTTCAGGGCTTTGTATTTACCAGCTACAGATAAAAAAAAATAACAAAATAGGACCTCAAATTGCTCCAGTTTTCTGTAATTTCTCCTGTTTTCAGCAATTATAGTTCATGTTCCTGCAGGCTTTTTCCAGTTTACTCAGTTCAAAGCAGAAAAACACAAAGGTTTTCTGCGCTCAGCAGCCAGTCGTCAAAGAAAGTGACACTAATAATGGACTTGTTCTGAGACGTCTGTCGATGTTGCATTCTGCTCAATGAAATAAGTTCTTTACGAGGAGAATCGTCTTCTTTAAATGCTGTCAGGATTGTTAAATTACTGCAGTTTTCACCACTCTGCTCGTAGGACTTGAGGAGGGATGTTATGATGTTGCAGCAACGAGTATTTGACAGAAGCAATATAAAATGCCATAATTTGAACAAGCCTAACAAAGAGGCAATATTTAGGAATAAAAATCCAATAAATCAAAATTTCTGAATGCTTTATACTCATTGAAATGTATAAATAACTAAAGTTAAAGCAACTTTTCTCAGATTGCTCTGCAATATTAATGCCACAACTAAGAGTTTCCATTACAAATGTGCGTAAAACTTTAATATTCTAATGTCAAGAAAATAAAGTTTTGCAACATTGGTGTTTCCATTAAGTGAGAAACTCAATTAAAATCACAAGTGAACAAGTTTCGTTCATTATAAAAACATGCAGCGCCTTCATCCTCCTACCACTTCCTGTTGTCTTTCTTTGACGTTTCTGCCAGTAGTAACATCCTGTTGTTGATCACAAGACAAAAAGTGTTTCCATTCCAGTTTTGCAAAATAAACTTCAACCACCTGGCACAAGACTTTATCAAAAATGTGCTGTTTTTTTTTAAATTGCTTTTTTCATTAAGCAAATTAATTTTTGTTATTCCAATTTGTGCAATTATATGATCAAAGGAAATGCAAACATTTTTATTTCTCCAGAAAGCCATAACCAAGAGAGAGTCTCAAAATATACATTTAAATGCTTATGGAAAGTTTTTTTTAAAGCCTTTCTAAAATTTAGATTTTAATGCAAACCAGATACACCTGATGCTCAAATCACCTTCTGTGTGAATGCACCCTTACTGCGTTGCTACTGAAATGTTTAATACAAATAAGCTTGACTTGACACCCAAAATCTCTGCTACAGCCAAAACATTTCTGCAAAAGAGTTTAAAATTCCTCAGTATTTGCTGGTTATTACTAACACTTTTTCGCTGCACTGTATCATATTTTATGATGCTGAATGCAAACTATTCAGACGCAGTCCCTTTCTTTCTTGATAAATGAATGTTTATGTCATTGTTTGCCTTCTCTTAGACATGTTCATCTTCACATAGCAACAGCTGGGCTCATGTCTCTGCAGGTTTTTCTGTAACCATAGAAACAGTTTGTTCTTACTCTGACTCGTTTTGAGATGAAACAATTAGCGTTGTATGAGAAAAGGGTAATATAAAGATGTATTCATAAGTGTCTGATGGCTTTCTCTTTGTCCGTTTCTTAGTGCACAGTATGTGGGAGTACATATGCATGTTACATTTAACATTCAGAATTAATTTTGAATCTAGGAAGAAAATTTGAATAAGATGTTTTTCCTGAAATGTTTTCCCTGGGCAGATCGACCAGTGCCATTTAGTTCGATAAGCCACCCTGTGGATGATATCTTCTACGTCTGCTCTTGTCTGCACCCGTCACTGGTTTAAAAGTGAAGACAAGCAGAGAGAAAAGCGTTTTTTTAAATAATAAAAAAAAGACGTTTGCAGGTGAGAGGACATCCTGTCAGTGTGATGAAAGATGACGTTGGGTGTATTACATTCTCTTCCCCAGGATTTCCATTTGAAATGGTGCGCAAAGCTCAACCTCCCGATATAACCGAGGTTCCTGCATGTTTAATGAAACGATTCCAGACTCAACAAGTCCAGAGTCTTTTATCAGTAATTTTAGGATATATAATACTTAATGTTCACTATAAATTCGTCGCAGGTATTCAGAAAGTAGATATGATTCAAACACAATACCTGGAAACAACTGGATGGCAGGAAGGAAACGAGACAAGGATGGAAAGACAGACAATAATAAAGGGACAAGCATGGAAAGACAGTGACAGGAAGACAAAGAGACCAATACAGGAAGGCAAGGAGCTCAGGACAGAAAGATGAGTAGAAAAGGATGAAAAGACAGAAAAGTGCAGAAAGAGACAAAGACAGAGATGAGGACAGAAAGGGAGAAAGACAAAGACAAGTTGAGGAAGACAATTACAGTTACAAACATATTGTAAACATGGTTGATTAGGTTGGAGAAAGTTTGGGTGAAGTACGTTAAAACTTTCAGAAAAAGTTTTGGAAAGCACTGGGTCAGATTCATAAAAGTTATTTTTAAGTCCTGAGAAAATCCAGAATCAATATATTTGTTTCCATCTCTGATAACTGTCTTTTCTCAAAGCTGAATATATTTTTCCTTTAAGCTACATTAGTAAAACACATCTGGTTCATACAAATTTTGAAAAAAACCCTCAAAATCTGGTTGTAAATTTTATGTTTTACTAGAGAATTTCAGTTCAACAACTTTATGAATGTGACAGTATACAACCAACTCACTGGGAGTTGTGCAAAGAGCTCTTTCTGTACCGAAGACAACCGTCAAAACGTCCGCAGAGAGACACTGAGACAGAGCATGACAAACACGACTTGCAAGTAAGTCGGTGAGATTACACTGTTTGCTAAACTCTCCACGGGGAAAATGTTAAGCAGATCCAATGGATGAAGTAATTCAATTTGAACCCCTGAATAATAGCATCATTTGCCAAGGAATTAGCGTCCGCCACTATCAATCAGCACGCTGAAAGCCTAAGACATGCTGCGCCCACCAAGGACACGGAGCTTTCTGTGAAATTTAACTCATTTATCAGGTTACTTCTCTGGAATCAAAGGAGAAAACTGCAAGTATTTATGTAGTTTTTCCTTTAATGAATCCATTCTGTAAGCAGCTTTATGGGTTTGGTATTTGACAAAGTATTCAGCCTTGAGTCTCTAAGATGTGGTTTTTCATACCTGGGTTTGGTTAAGGTAAAATAACTGGAGAGATGCCTTCAATTACAAATGCATACAAACTAATTTTATTTTAGTGGGCATAATTTTTTAAATCAGTGATTTTCTTGTAAAGTATTTGGTGTTCACTTCAACATAATGTTTCATAGATGGGAAAAATCAGATTATCCAACGTTAACTTGGTTTTAAGCTATTTCAACCTAAATATAACAACAAAACCCTTAAATCCCAACTGTTTAATTCCCAAATTAAACCGGTTTAATAACTTATTCCTGCTTCTTTGGATATATGGTTGTAAAAAAAACAAAAAAACTACTAACTACATGTGAATTATTACAATTTTTTGTAATTTTTAAAAATATTTACTCGTATTACCAGGCTTCAAACTAAGGCTGTTGTAAACGATTATTTTAGTAATCCAGTATTCTATCGATTAGTCTTATGATTAATCAAGTAATTGAATAAAACATTTGATAAAGTAAAATGTTGGTAAATTATACCATAACAGCTGTATTGATATTGGATATCAACATCGGTCCAATTTTTCATATTTGTGCATCCCAACAATGACTTTTCCTCAGTTTAGAAAATTAACCTGTAACAATAATAGCAATAATATTAACCTGGGCAAAAATTATACAAAAATCTGAAATTATATTCAACTTAATAATAAAGCAGCATGCTCACAAATGTGCTTATAAAATATGTATAAACCAGTTTTTAGTTTGGATTTTTTTCATTTGATGTATTTATTTCAAGCAGGTTTAAAAAAACAGGATAGAGGAAACGTGCATGCATAACCAGAAACAAAATCATTTGTTTACCACTACTTCTCTGAAAACGGGTAGGAAGAAGTGAACACTTATATAATAATATTCATCTTCAGTCAATTTAATAGATGATCGCTCACTTTTCCCAGCCACTTAAAGCTTTTTTGTCCATGTTAGCAACAGGATTTGGATGTTATGCTGCTAGCAATTAGCGAACAACAAGAGGCAGAAGTGAGAGCGTTGCGCAACATAAATAATCACCCGGCAGGAACACGGTGCTCTAAAAAGGAAAACGTAATACAATGAAGCTTCAAGGCAGATAATTTACCACAAGGAATTTTAATAATCGAGGAACTCGAATCTTTTGAGGAATCGTTACAGGATTAATTGAAACAATGGGGTTAAAGTTCACAGCTGTCACTGGGGTGTTAATGGCATCATAGATGTGAGTTTTTCACAGAGAAAAGCACCAATTGTTTGCATTTAGTTCCTAAAAACCTAAAAACATTTGGCACATTTTAAGAAATTAATATATCAAAAATATAAACAGGGTTTCCCCTGGAAAATTTGCTCACTTCTGTGCTTTACTGTTAAAAATGTCAAAAGCTGACATGAAATTTGAAAACATTTCTAGTTATTGGAAGACATTATTGGCAATACCTAAACAAATAATAGTCTTACAAAAAGGCAAACACACAAAAAATACAATTAATTATATCTATTTAGTAATCAGCCTTTGAATTTTAAAATAAGCTAATGCTGGTTACATTTAGGTTTATTGAATTACAATGTAATCACTTTCATTACCAGGCATAAATAAAGGATTAGATGCCAATATCTGGGCTTTTCTTCAATGTTTTCTAATGTATTTTTGCAGCCAGAAGAGAAATTATTAGTTTGTTTTTACCTCAGATTGTTCAGTTAAATGGTAGAAGAAATACCAAATATTCTTCTGAAGGCTTTTTGTCAGCTACAGGATCGTTCTGTTACTTTCATATTATAAATACTTGCATTGGACATAAATGCAAATTATAGTAAAAATGTAATTTGGTGAGTGGAACTTTGTCGGTAGAAGAAAAAACGAGTGGAAGTGTAATAAAGTGTGGTCAAGTTGCTGCGTGGGAATGAATTTTAAGTTTTAATATGCATAATTGGTGGAGCTGCTGAAGTACTGAAGGCGGTTCTGTTCGCTAGCATCTTTTTTAAATTCAAAGCGATATGAAAGCTGATTTCCTGCAGCTATAAAATAGTGTAAATATGCTGTGGGAAGAATATAAGCAACTCTGTTGTAAATAATAGTAGACATATGATTTCTTTAATGTGAAAGCAGATCCTCTGCAGTCTGATTTTTAAAAAAAAAGTTGAAATGATTAAAATTTCCATTTGAGCAGCAAAGAAAACAAATCTTTTTCCAGTTAATGGATGCTGGAGTCTAAACAATAACAGCACAGACTCAAACTAATGAACTGAGTGGATGTCAGGAGTCTCTGGCAAGGAGACGGAAAAGAAACGAGAGTCATTTAGTAAATGTGTTCGATGGGGAATAAGTGAAGCTACGTATCTGGATGAAAAGCTGAGCCCCACAGAGACGCTGCTGCATTCAGGAAACCGACTCTGCCTTCTCATCGCAGTTAAGGCCTATTACTGAGTGAAGCCAATTTTCCACAACAGCTTTGACATTGAGAACCCAGCGTGAACTCCGATACAATCCAGAGACCCAGAAACAGAGAGGTGCAACTTTAAACGCCGCGGACGGCAAAGTGTCTGTGTGGCCCCTGGCAGCGACTCTGCTCCACTAGAGCAAGAGAAACGAAACGGCTCGGTTTGCTGCACAGACCCACAAAGGGTTAAAACACATGTAGAGCCTGAGGAACCAATCATCTCTAATAATCTGCACCAAACAGACCTGTCAAGATTTGTACCAGAAGTTATCTATAAATTATTATATTGTTTAATATTCAAATAATATAATGGTAAGGTCATCATAATAATGCAAGAACAAATTCTTAAAGATCAGTAAATTTTAAATTCTAATGAACATTTAAAGCTGGAATTGAGAGATATTTTAAATATCCAAAATAAAAAAACAGAAACAATAAATAAAATGAATTTCTGTAAACAAAACTCTTTCAGAAGATTGAAGACTTTAATCATCCAGTTTTTGATGGAAAAAGAGAAACAATAAATCATGCGAATGGAAATTGTTTGTTTTAATTAATCCTATTTATTGCGAACCATACACAAAGTCATAAAGTTTATATGTCTGTAAATCCTAAACTAAATATTTGGTAGCATTCATATTAAGGCAGCAACTAATGGTTATTTTAGTTATTGATTCATTTTTTTATTATTATAATGATTAATTGATTAATTGTATAAAAAAAGAGGCACACTGCCTTTGCTGTACATTATTACATATATGTTAAAAATGCAGATAAATTAATTCCTTTTTTGAAAAAGAAGAAGATAACTTATTTTGTTCCCTAAAATGCAACATTTCTTCACTGTACACTTGATCATTTAGCAGAGGAAGCTCAGGATTTTCTGCTTTACTTAACATCAATAAGTTAACCAGTAAGGCTGACTGGTTGGTTATTTTTGGATTAACCAATTAATAAATGGACAGAAAAAGTTGCCAAATAGATTATTTTTTAAATATTATTTAGAACATTTGAACAGGTGGAGCTGAATTTATGCCAGTTGACGAGTTTTGGGCAGAACATATTTACAAACTAAGGTTTTTTTTTTCTTAAATGGAAAATTTATACATTTTTTTGGACAGTTTTTTCTTAATTACTGCTCCAAGTATGTCATTCTTTCTGCAAATGACATTTATTTACTCCAGTAATGATTAATTAATTGCTAAATTATTTAACAATTATTTCAATTTTCAATTCATCACAATTAATCTGATTAATCCTTTTCATAAAGAGTAGAAAAATCTATAAAGCGTGTCACCAGTGTTGCACATGTTAATTAAACATCTTTTCCACGAAAAATGACTGAATACATAAGTTTGGTTCTTTCTTTGGTTTGTTTTCTTCTGCTTTTCTTCGTTTTTAGCTGAACTTTGACAATCCTAAACATAGAAATGCTTAGAATTGTGAAATGTGTCCATTTGAATCTCCACTGTGGTGATAAAAGTTGCTTGATCCACTCTAGTAATGGGTAAACATTTTCAGAAAGGACAGTTTTGCTTTTATGTTTCATTAACCAGCCTCTAGGAATTGAGGCACCTTGGCTAATTGTTACTAATGACATGCAAACAAAAAGAGGAAAAATCACACTGTAAAAAAATTATCTGGTTTCCAACAGAGCATAAATTGTTGGCTTTTTCTGTCCGATGGTAATTAGCTTTTGAAGAGAAAAGCAGCTGATCTGCAAGATCTTTTTGGTTGCAGAGACGTCCGACAGGTCAGGAAACCAACCGTTCTCGATTTAAATTGAAAATATCAGAAACAGAGAGATTAACTGTCAGATCTGTCAACCTCAAGATCATCCAGAAGAAGAGACAAGATTTTCTTTGCCCCATGTCTCATTCCATCAGCACCAACTCAATCTAAGATTGATGCCTCGTTTTCTTTCCTTTTGAGGTTTTCTTTCACTCCTAGCTCTCTTTGGCTGCAGAAAATGAAAAGAGATCCTTGTTTGAGGTCAGACAACACATATATAATCCTCCAGGGTTCTTTAAGCATCCCAAATGGGTTCCACTCTTTTAATTTAATTTTAAAAATAGTCGATATGAACCATATTATGCTCCAGTAATCCTTTGAACTCGACGCTGTTCCAACTTCCAGGTGATGTGGCAGCGTTTTGTTGCCATCTGTTTGAAGAACTCGATTTTCAGACAAACCGCACAAATTGTTAAATTTTAGACATCTGGTGCTTTCGTTCTCAGTTGGAGTTGACTAATTAGCCGCTAAGTTGGTGGCTTTGAAGCACAGACGGAGAGTAGCACCCACCTCGAGTTGATCGCATAAAAAAAATCAGTTTATAAACGGCGTGACAATAAAAAATAAATATAGAAAAAGAAAAGGAGCTCAAGAAAATCTTTGAAGCAGGATAATAGGCTGTAATCTCTGTTGTGGCTGGTTCATACTTCATGCTGCACGGGTTTAAAAAATAAATCCAGAGAAACAGTTTGTGGCTTGAACATTTTCTGGTTTTATTCGGTTTGTAACTTTGAGTTATGGATTTCCATTAAATATAATATTGAGCACACAGCGCTGATGCATTGAATGGTTCTGATCCATTTGGGAAAATAGTTATTTCTGCTGTTTTAAACCAGTTTGTTTCAGTGGTGGTAATAAATATCTCTGATAGGCTCATAGTTTTTGCTTTTCTTCTTAAATTGTGTTTCTTTGGTGTATTTGATGCTTGTGTGAACATTTTGGGCCACATTTAATCAAACTTCACCTTTTTAGCTCAAATAATACAAAGAATCTATTTTAGTTGTGTAATTTCATATATTTGAATACATTCTGGTGACTTAAAAGATTCAATAAACTCTCGCCTCACTTCTACTGATCTATTTAAATGTTCAAGAGTTAGCAGCTAGCCTCTCCTCCATGTTTATGATGCGACTCTTCACTAATTGGTTGTTCTTGCATCTAAATTTTAACAGGCGCTGACATAACTTAAAGAAAAGTTGTTCTACAGAACACCTTCTAGCAACAAGCCTGGCGCTATGGGTCAAAATAACAAATTTCACAATTAAATTATCCCAGAACTTATTGCAATAAATGATAATATTATTGTTTTGAGACCAATTTCAAGTAGTAAAATGGAAATGACATAAAAAATAATCCAACAACACATTCTCAGAGATCAATAAACTTTAAATTCTAACCAACATGTAACACCAGAGGACATTTTAAATATCCAAAATAAGCAAAACAACAAAAACAATAAATAAAATTAATTTTGAACAAAAATGCCTAGTTCAGACCAAAACACCGCAGTGAAGACTTTTGTCTTCCAGGTTTTGGTACAAAGATAAAAAAGATAAATCATGAGCTACTTTTAATTTATAATGTGATTAATTGATTAATTTTGCAGAACGATACTTTGTCCCAGAAGTTATTACAATAAACGATAATATTGTTTTGAGTAGAGCTGAAATGATTAGATGGATTAATCGTGATTAATCAATTATAGAAATAATCGTTAATTAATTAATTTCAAAATTGGATAGAGACTCAAAAAATACAACTTGCACCAACATCAGTATCGGACGATATTAGTTATTTTCTTAACATATCAGTATCGGTAAATAAAACTGACCCGATATGAAAGAAACAATATTTATTTTTATCTGTTTCTGGTTGTTTTTTCCGAATGTCTTTAAACTATAGTGAAATATGTATAATAAATGTAAATATTGGTTATGAGTCAAACAGCGATATTAATATTGAATATCAGTACTGATCAAATTTTTCCTATCAATGCAACCCTAGAAAAAACAAACTATTCAGAGCAGAAATTAAGCTAAAACTGTATATTTCTAAGATTTAAGGTTTTTCTGTGAACCCTTCCCAGTAAAAAAAAAAATATTTTCACCTGGAAGTCAATTTTGTTTATTCTGATGCGAAAAGTTTGATATTATAGTTGATTTTCCTTCAAAAAGAATAGAAAATGTCCGTTAAAGTCTGAATGAACAGTAGCTGAATGCTTCCTCTTTGCTGTCTTAATGGATTTTTAATGGGTCTTCCACAGGCTCCAAGAAAGGGTGTACTGGTCTTGCGTGACTCGCGCCAAACAGATGGAAATACAGGAAAGTGAAATAAAAGAGTTTATTGATCCAGCAGCTTAATTAAACAGGACTGAGTCGGAGGACTTGGACTTCACAGAGAGCGAACTTCCCAGCATCTGGTGTGAACTCTGCCCAGCAGCCAGACGACTGGTGACAGCCACATCACAAATCTTTGTATACACACAAGTCTGCACAAATACTTCAAACACGTCCTTAGCTGCAGGCTCAGGAAGGCAGCTAAACGGAGAGAAGGGAGGTAGAGGCGGAGAACGACAATAGCTTTACAGCATCCCAAAGGATTGTTATATTTTCCTCTGCAGTAACTCGCTCTTTAGGAGCTTGCTGCAGTTTGTTTTCACCTCTGGGCTTTTCCTGCTTTTCACTTGGCTGCTTGATATCCTGCAGTACCTGTTGTTTTCGATTAAGTACACAATCAGATTTTATTAATAGGTATTGAAATAACAGGTTAGTACGTGTGATTAAAATTCTTAAAAATATTTGAATTACAATTAGTCGTTTTCAAGTGAAAGTGCTTGATTTGTAATAAATGCCTGAATAAAGCGTTATTTACAGTTGAAAATAGATGTTTTCAGTTTTTTTCTGACTGACTGAATTTAAATCAGACCAAACGTTTCTTTTTTTAGGTCAGGTAGAATTACCAAAATTATTTTTATTTGCTAAATGCCATAAAACTTTGCTTTTATATTAGCTATTTAAACATTTAAGAAGATCCTTCACCTTAACAGAATTAGTTTGGGTTGTTTCAACAAAATATTTATTACTCCTAATGGCTCAACGATTGTCTTATATTGTACATGTTAAACAAAATGATTGAAATTGGGGTATTTTTTGTTTAAATTTGTGTTTTGTTCTCAACAGTCTGGTGTGTAAGATCTGTGTCATTTCAAACATAAAAATGTTATCTAAGGCGGCAACAACTAGCAAATATTTTAGTAACTGGTTATTCTATCAATGTATTAATTGATATACTTAATAAATTGTAAAAAATATTGTCATATTTAATCATGTAAGCCTTTCTTTTTAAATACTTTTAAAAAAGTTTTTAAGAAGTATTTAAATACTCTTTAAATTTTAACCAGGTGAAGCTAAAACTATTCTTGTTGAGGAGTGATGAATAGGAAATACTTAAGTTAAATGCAAAATGTATTTTCTGACTGTGTTCTTACAGCAAAAAGCCATTTTTAGAGTCTATATACTCTAGCAAACGATTAATCGATTACCAAGTTAGTTGACAATTATTTCAATAGTCGATTAATCGCAATTAATTGTTTCAGTCCTGATACTTAACATGATATAAACGTTTCATATGAGTCTATCGATAATTATTGATTTGTTTTTTGTTTTAAGTATCTGATCGTTTTTTATTTTTAAGCAGTTATGAGGCTCGGTGGTGAAACCTGAAACTGCTGCTGCGCAAGTTACCCAGAAGGTTGTTGCTAGGTAACCACTAGTTACTCAGGAGGCTGTTGCTAGGTAACCAAAGAATGTGTGAGTCATTTGATTCCACCAATTCGAGAGGTTGAGTGGCTAAAGCCTTTCTTCTTCCTACATCTCCCAGAATGCTCTGCAGTCCTGGATCTGAATATTAGCTAATTTGTGTTGTTTTAATCTCCTTTAATTTAAGTGCTGGTGCTGGAAAAGTTTGACAATTTACCTTGAAAAGTGCTTGGATTTCACCGTTAAAGTCTGGGACCTGGACCGGACCCCGGCAGGCTGTCGCACAGAGACTGATGAGGCCTGGCAGGTATTTAGGGAGGAGCCCGTCTGTTCCACGATGAGGCAGAGCCAGCCGCCATCCATCTCCATTATACACATCCACATGCCACTGGGCAGGGGACAACTCCTCGGAGAGTGACCGAGGGAGGGGAGGGGGCGGGAGGGAGCGAGCGACTGTCAGAGTCCTGTTATACTGTTGTTCCCTGCTGGTGCTCCTCCTCAGTTTATGCATGTCACGCTGCTGTAAATCACTGACAGAGGAAGAGGAGCAGACATGATTTGAATGCATGCGTCATGGCAGCTCAGCTCGCTGTCACTTCTCTATATCACTGTTGAGTTTTTGGGTTTTCATCAAGTCCGTGGAAGACGTGTTTTATTTATTATTGACTTGCCGTTTTCCATTTGGGTCCACGAGGGTTGATGAAAACGAAGCAACATAATCTTAAAACTGTGAAATATATCTTATGTTTCAGAATATTAAAAATCACATTTTATGACTTGATTTTATTTTCTTTTGCATTGTTATTGTGTTTTCAGTTCATCTCAATCAGATGCAATCAGTTATGATCTGTAGGTGGTTTCACTTTGTTTTGATTATTTATTTAGTCAGATCTTTCTTTAGTCAGTTGATTCTTTTAGTTTGTTTATTGCATTGTTTGTGCTTTGGACTTGTTTCCTTAGATTAGAGTTTCTTTCAGTTTATTTTTTGACTCAGATCCAGGTTTTGTTCTGTTTATGTTTCACCTTCCCTCCATCTTCCAGCGTTCTCCTCTTCCCAGATGTTTTCTATCTACTCATCTCTCTCTCTTTATTTTGCTCTCTCTTTCTCTGTTTCCTTCTGTATTTCTCTTTCTCTCTTTCTGTTTCTCTGTCAGTTTCTCTCTCTCTTTTTCTGTCTTTCTCTTTTTGTCTTTCAGTCCTTCTCTTTTTTTCTCTGTTTCTCTCTTTCTTTTTTGTCTGTCTCTTTTTGTCTGCCTGTTTCTCTCTTCCTGTCTTTGTTTCTTTCTCTTTTTTCTCTTTTTGTTCCCTTTGTTGATCAAAAATATAGTTCATAAAATAATTTAAATGCTAGTGGTAATTATATATCCAGTTTACTTTATTACAAATAATAAATAAATCTATTTAACATAAAAATCTCATAATTTACCCACAACAAACCAGAATCAGACTCTTAAAATAGTATTACAATCAGAGAAAAGTGGTTTAATTAAACAAAAAAAAGTTATTCTAGTGTTTTCCATTGAGAAATAAAACTCAAATCTATTTGAACAGATCTAGACGCTGTCACTTCATCTTGACATGTTTGCTTTACTTTTATAAAATGTGCATAAAAACATTTAGAGCCGTAACGAGCAACAGCTGAACATCTGTAACCCAGGAATACAGACCAATCACATTCATGAAAGTAAAAGTGCTTTTATCCCCTGCTAACAGGCTCAGGTTTTTATTATTAGCGTCGTGTCTAACATCCTTTCTGTCTCGCCGAAGGGGAGAGTGTGGCTCTGAGATCTGGTGGGAGGCGAGTCATTGCAGGAAGATAACGGCGTGGAAGTGAGCGAGAGCGGAGGCAGCCATCTGGAGAAGGAGTGAAATAACATTACACACACCTGAGGTACATTAAGTGTCGCTTTCTAAAAACAGGGCAATGTTTGTGTTCTTTTAAAGTGGAGCGTAAAATGCTGAGCTTGACTTTGTGCAGCTTTTATAAGTTTCATTAAGGGCACTGGGACACCCTGAAGTCGTGACTCTGTGCTACAGACGGGTGTGAATATAATGCTCCTTAAAAACTTGCTTTAGACTGGGTGCAGTGGTGCAGAGGTTCTGCAAAAACAAAACAAAAAAGCTCAGAAAATTTGAATAACATGAAAAAAAAGAAACTTTTTGCACCAAACATTTAAACAGTTTAAAAATCAAACCCATATATTTAAAAAGTAGACTTTATTTGCAGAGTTACATTGATAGCGTTTTTTGACAACAAACATATTGGATTGATGAAACATTTGTTGCCTGACATGGAACTTATGTTTTTTTTTAACCATAATTGCATTAAAAAAGCTCTTGCTTCCCGTTTTACTTGGCATTTCGTGCTACATCAGAGGTTGCATGGTTAATTTTTCAAGCCTAAAATCACAAGAGTTGCTTTTTGAACTTGTGATGTGCCACCTCTGCAGCCAAGGGTTACATTTAAATAAAAATTCAAAACTTCTTTGCTTTCCCAAGAGGAATGTCCAAACTCCTCTGCATGGAGACATTAACATGAGAGAAACAAACTTTTGAACTTGGATTAAAGGGAAGTGAAAACCCGTTTTCAGAGGAGGAATGTCAAGTTTCCTGGCATATAGTCGAGGGCAGTAGTGCTAAGAGACATTAACATAAGACCCCCCCAAATATTTTCATCTGAGAGGTTGAGGTTATTTTGCAAAACCAATGCTAGATGTTAATTTAATCAGAATGTACAATTATAAAGACAAAAATGTTGAGACATGGGTTATTTGGGAGGACAAAATAATTCCGGAAAGTGCTTGCATATTTGACCTCTGCTGCTGTAAAGGTCTGAGGGAATGAAGGACTTTCAGAGCAATGTGTGATGACAAAAACCAAACAAAAATACAGAAAAATAAACTTTGAGTTTTATGCAAAGGTCCATTAGAGAACTAAAATAACTACCAGGAGCTAAAATGTTATGCTAATCAAACTGATCAACTAAACATTATATTTTCAACTCATCCATTGTGTTTTCATAATCTGGAATAAAGCAATGGGGTTTGTCTAATTTTAGAACAGCGTCAGCAAATGGGCGCTGCCATCAGCATTGCTACATAGATTAGCATGTCCGCCCAGCCTTAAAAAGTCTTAAGCTAATTTAAAAATAAGTTTCCCTTAAATACATTACTCACAGGTCTTAGTTTAGTGGTGACAAGATTATTTAATCTCATATATTCTGTGTGGTTTTCATTTTGAGTCAAGCACAGTTATCTTTATTGCCTTCTGTGGCTTGAGTCGGGTGTGGCTACCGAAGACTAGCTACTAATATAGCTTTGCTAGCTAGCATGCTAGCTTTCCAGGTGTAAATTTGTGCAAATTGTGCAGCCATAACCTTACCTCTGTTACCAACCCATACAATTTATTTATTTGTGATTTTCTGTTGTTCTTTTCTGTCATAACAGAGGTCTTAAATTCCATTTATAGTGGTCTTTAAAAGTCTTAAATTTATTAAAAAATAAATTTGTCTTAAATACATTAGTCACATGTCTTAAATTTTGTTGTGGCAGGACCGTTTAACAACATATGTTCTATGTAAGTTTCGTTTTAAGTCAAGCACAGGTATCTTCATTGCCTTTTATGACTTGAGTGGGTTGCGGCTACCAGAGATTAGCTTTTAATATAGCTTTGCTAGCTAGCATGCTAGCTTTTCACATGTAAATTCATGCAAATTGTGCAGCCATAGGCTTACCACTGTTGCCAACCCATACAATTTATTTGTGATTTTCTTTTGTACTTTTCTATTGTGACATAAGTCTTAAATTCCATTAATAATGGTCTTTAAAAGTCTTAAATTTGAGATGGCGGATCTACTACCTACCGCAGTAACATTAGCAACCCTGAATGGCTCAATGGGACCATAACTCAGCAATGGTGGCTCATAAAGTCCAAAAAAGACATAGATTTCCTGTAGTTGGTTTAGATGAAGGCTGGGCTGTCTTTATACCAGAAGTTTACTTGGAAGCGAATCGATACCATTTCAAAAAGTGGATCTCAGTTGCTCACCAGGGTTCGCTTGAGTTTGTTCACATCTGCACAAAAGATCTGGACCAACAGGGGTAAGAAACTGGTCAATTTAAAGCGGATCCACCACATTTATATATAAAAAAGGAGGGAATTCTTGTTGCTACATGTTTGATAGACTCGTAAAACTCCAATCTTTGCACTTCCTCTTTAGACTCTTCCACCAGTTGTTGACTGCAGGCCATCTCTTCTCTCTCTTCTTTGCTTCCTGCACAGGACTACCACACTGTAGCACAGTCTTTTCCCCAGACGCACGTAAAGAAGGGCTGATGTTAAAAGTGGAGGCTTGCCAGCTGGTGTGTAATCACTGTTTTAACCTTCCTCTCGGTCATTAATCATAGTCAACACATTTCAGCGGGGTGTGCGATCCTCCAGCCTCTTTAACTGCGCCCAGTCTTATGTATTCATGTGAGCTGACGAGCAGGAGGCCTGATACAAGGCAGCTAATCAGGGAGCCTACCGTGACAAAAGCTGAGGACCTGGATAAAGAGCATTTATTTAAATGAATGGTAATTTAAAAAGTCGGTTAGTATTAATTTAAATGTGTTTGAAGGGCCAAACCTTGCCAGGGGCTGAACTTACACATACCATTTAAAATTGGCAGTGAATAATGTGCAAGAACACCTCACTCTTGTGCTTTGTCTCTCCAAACCTACTAATCTCTGCTTTGGCAGACTAAGCTTAGAAGCAAAACGGGAGAATAAATACTGTATATCTTTAATTAAATTTTGTAAACAGTATTTATTTAAAAGGAAAAAGGAGTATAAAAGTATTTTACTATTGGTGGGATAAATGTGGTAACAAAGCCTCTTGTCCTGCTGTTAAACCCACAGTTGATTTGATTTTTAGGAAATAGAGTTGCTGTTCTTTGGAAATGAACCTTACTTTTTTATCTTGCACTCATTTGTGCAAATTAACATTTGTCGTTCAGCACAGAATCATCCAAATGTGTCAGTAAGTACAGTCCGATACATAAATGCAATATTGGCAGAAATGTGTCCCTTTTCTCCCCCTGAAGTACATGGATAATGTCCAGTCAGATCCGTTTGATCATTTTTAGTGCCTGTGCATTTGGATGGAAAGTGTGAAATTCACAGTATCCTGCTGCGTCACTCTGGGTTCGTTAGTTTTTCAGTGATATAACCCTCAGATCTCAATTTTCTTAAAATTTAATAATCAATTGACCATCTTGGGCCGGAGGTTTAGGGGTACAAAGAAACATGCAGAATATTTAGTTATCTCAATGTGCACAATAACATTATGCATTGATATTTCAACTTGGCTGCATTTTTTTCATCTTTTAAATATTTCAGATATTCTACAAAAAAAAAAAAAAATCTGCATATAATTTGGAGTCATGTTCCACAGAAACATTTGTGAATATGTGGGAGTCTGTTAGAGTTTAGTAAGTTTTATAAGTGGCAGGATGTTGAAAACTTCCCAACGTTTGTTGCACTCAAAAAGTTTTATCTTCCTCTTCTTCTGCAAATGCTCCAACAGGAAATTTGCAGATCGTCATCTTAAATATTCCATCATCCAAGTATAAAAACGTTACGTATTTGCTCTGATGCACCACAAAGCACATTTCTTCTGGAGCCATTTTTGATTTCCATCATATTTCCTGGCAGAATTGAAGCCAGAAAGTTATTAGCTTCTTTAGATCTGGCGAATTTTTGGTTGGAAGACCTGCGACCTTACAAAAGCTCAGCGCTGTTGCAGAAAGCGTGATTCCACTTCCCCGAGGTGTTATCATTTATAATTTCTTTTCATCAGCCACAGAACTCAACTGGTACAATCTATTTCTCCTCGGCAAACAGAGCATGATGGGTTAAACTAGGAGCAATCAGTTGTTGTCTTTTGCACCTACCAGTCCCACCACCAGCTGTAAAGCATGAAGTGCATTAGTAAGATAACACCTCTATTACTTTTAACAATACTGCCGTTCCCCGGTGGCGGCCCGCTGATGGTTGTTAGTCACAGCCATCAACTCGAGGGAAGCGCGACTTCAAAAGACGCTCAGATCTGAGCCGAGCAGTCAGCCATTTGAGAGGAAACAACATATTAGCCTTGCCGTGTTTGATGACTCCGTCTTCCAACTTGAAATGACGGTGTGAAATTATCGCAAACCGATTCATGAACAGACGCTGAGAGTTCAATCTCAGGACTTTTTAAAATTGTTTTTGTATCTGTTGAAGTAGTTTGCTTTTAGAGCTCCCTACTCTTCTGCAAACCTGACATTCACCTGGATACCCTTACTGTTGAACAAAAATAAATTACTTACATTAATTTGTAAATCTCTCCAGGTATGTCAAGTGTGGAACAACAAGCCATTAGCCATCTCTGGAGATTCTTAAAAACAGTCAAAATATTAATTACACAACTTTAAGTGCTGCAGAAATCTGCCTTTGGGGAACTTCAGGATTAATTCTGTCCTATATCTTAAGACTTTAGTCAAGCACACTTTTACTATGCATCACGTTTAAAACTAAGTTATCTGAGGTTTCAGATATAAAAGCTGCTTTTTTAATAATTTTAGGTTCTATTCCAAAGATATTAAATTCAGAGGATGACTTAGGAAGTTCAAAGCAACCTTGTAAAAGTTTGAAACTTGTGTTTCTGAGTTTTACTTGTGACATTGAACTTAATTGTTCAGATTCTTAGTAAATTTTGGTTATATTTTACTGGATTTGCCTGAAATGTCTTTTATATCCACTAAACCCTGAAAATAATTTGGCGATGAACATTTAGAAATAAGAATTTTGAATTAATTAACACTTAAACATAGTTTTTATTCAAAACACACATCTATGTCTCTGGTAAGATATTAATAATTCACAGAATTGCTGGATTTTGTTTTAATTATTCATTAAACTGCGTTAATTTGATCTGGTCAACATAATGACAGATAATCAGAGAAAAGTAACACATCCAGTCCTGACACAGCAGAACACTGTGAACACTGAAAATGTCTACATTTTTACAGGTATAGAGATTTTCTTCCAGTTATTACAGTAATTATTCATCAATGTGCTTTGCACCTTTTCACAGAATAAAAACCAATTAATTGGGTGTTAAAATTTATATCGTCAGTCAAAGCGAAGAGCATGTGGTGGGGAGAAAATGTTGAATTTGTTATGATTTGAACAGTTTGATGGATTATTAGCCAGAAATAAAGCCTTTAGAGAGAAGTAGAAGCTTATTTTTAAGTCAGAAATAGTTGCACTCAAATATCAACCAAACAATTTCAGATGCTTGTGAGTTATTATTGATAGAAAATTATAGAAATAACTCAAACTGTAGCGACATTTAAATGAACAGTGTTTCAAAACAAATAAGGCTATAATGCACTTGTTTGTCAGAATGTCACTTAAAGCATATGAGTGTGTTTTCTTCCATACTTTCCATTGTAATAGCTTCCCTGCTGCAATCATTGTTTTGTTCTTGTGCAATTTTTAAAGCATCACAGTTATTATTCATTTGTAATTTTGCTTAAAAATACTGTCTCATAAAAACACGTATAACTCTGTGAATATATTCCCTGGAGCGAATGTTTCCAATTAAAACATTGAGATAAAAAAGCAATGAAACAAAAAAAATATTTTAATAGTCCAAAACAGACATTAGTTATACAAATAAAACTAAATGTTCTTTTTAAGTTAAACAGAAAATAAAAACGAGACTGTATCTCTCGCGTTTCAATTTTGAGCTTTTAACCAGTAAGTTGAAAATGTAATGCTGGATTTAAATGAAAATATTAGTATGTCACTCTGCAAAAACATGAACTTTTACCAAGTGTTTACGGTCTAGTGTCTAGTGAAAATATCTTCTTACATTTGAGATAAGAAAACTAAATTAAAAGTAACTTTTCAGCAAGATATAGGAGCTTATTTTAAGGAAATAGTTCTTTAATATTGATGGAAAAGTGCTAGTTTAATTGGTAGATTGTTTCACTTACAGTATCGGAAAAATACAATAGCAAATTTTACTTGACAATAAATTGTCCCAGAAGTTATTGAGACCATTTTCAAAAAATATAATGGTAATGGAATAATAATAATAATAATAAAGCAAGAAAAATATTCTCAAAAATCAACAAACTTTAAATTCAATTCAACATTTAAAACTGGAATTGGAAAACATTTTAAATATACAAATTAAATAAACAACAGAAATAACAAATAAAATGAATAATAAAGTTTCTATAAACAAAATTGTGATTCAGAAAAAGGGTCAGATGAAATCAAAGCACCAGACTAAAGACTTTAATCATCAGAAAAAAACTTTAATCATCAGAAAAAAATGGTCAAATGAAAATGATTGAGTTTGTTTAAATGTATCAAGCGATTAATTGATCAGGTTTGGTTAAAAATGAAATATTCTTCCATTGGGACTGGTACTTATTCATCAATATTTCAAAATTATTGAATTAAAACAGGACTCTAAATTTTGCTGAAAAGTTACTTATACTATTTTTTATCTTATTTCAAGAGGACTAAATTATTTAAAAAGAAACTAGACCAAAAATACTTTGTAAGAGTTTGTGTTTTTGCAGTGTGATGCTTGTTGTGAGGTGAGTTGATAAAGCCAAACCATGAGTGTGCATCTGAGATTGGCTGCTTCCCTTTAAAACCTAAAAAAATAGAAGAAAATACTGTATGGATGTGGGAAAGCGCTGCTGCGGTTGGGCAGAGATAAGTCTGTGTGGCCCCTGGGGAGCGCAGAAGGATTTCACCTACAACTCATTCAGATATCAGAGCAAGAAGGTCATTGGAAACATCAAAGAAAGCTCATTTCTCTTCATGCAAACACTCACCCCTCTTTTCAGTTTTATTCTGAGCTCCAAGCTCCACATTCATACACTGATCCCTTTTATTTAATGAAAGAAGCAAAAAAAAGATCATTTTTTCCCCTGAATGTCACACTGCGTTTAATGGATTACTGCTTTTAATCTGATAATTTACTTTAAGAAAATACTTTTAAAGGATTCCCAATACTCTATTTTCTTTTCCTGCACTTATTCAAATATGGAAAATACTTAATTTCACACTGTTTAGCAGTCCTTAAAGGCCGAAGTCATTTACATTTTAAATCAACCAGCCAATTTTTAATTATGGAGCACTTTTCATACACCTAGATTAAAAACAGAAGAGATATTAAACCACTAAAAACCAGTGGAGACACATTAAAAATGACCAAACTAAATAATATCTGTGATATTATAATAAAAAAACCCACACGTTTAAAAATGTGTATTTTCAATCCTAGTTGAAATCTCAATTATTTACACTTCATTTCCACCAACTGATTTTCCTTCATCAATATATTTTTGTGACTTTTATTAGCGCCGAAGAGGTAAAGCTAACTAGTGTGTGGTTGCTACGGAAAGATAATAAACATTCGTCCAATCCGCATCGCTTAATTTAATTCGTTTGAAATTTCTCCCCTCATAAAAGATACCAGAGAGTTTTGGGTTGCTATGGTGATAAAGCTGATGAAGCTTTATCACCATAGATGAATAGAAATGCAGATGATTTTACAAATCTACGGTAAACTACAGCTTCTGTTTGATTAGTGTTAGAAACCATATTTTTGTTTTTTATTTTTTTTGTTCATCAAAACTCCAGTTATGAACGATGCTGCGGTTTATTTGATGCTTATTTTGCTCTGGTTATCATAATGCTAATGCTGCTCTGGATAAATGTTGCTAAATGTTTCTTTTTTTAAAATAAATGCTAGTAATGATGATCCTCTTTGCATTTGTTGAGTCTCTGCTGCTTTTATAATGTTATTGTTTGGTTGATATCATGACGTTTGTTATTCTGATGTGGTTTTATAGGAGTAACTGAGTAGCTGCAGATGGAAAATCTGAAACTTTGCTGCTGGATGTGGAGCATCCATCAATCAGAGAGTCGCCTCTATGTGAATTAGTGGCCTGTAGTTGGTGCCAGGAGATCCAGGCACTGTTAGCGTTTGACACTGATTTAGTGATTAAATAGTGAATATTTTGTAAGTTAGGACTAAGCAGACAAATCTATTCACATTTCAGCTCCACCAAGAATTTTCTCCGCTAATCGCCACTGCTTTAAGAGTTCATCTCCAGGCCTGATAGGATGTAGAAAATGAACATTCAGTCTTCCTTTGTAAAGACTCAAGTATTTCTGTGGCTCTTACAGAGCAAAGCTTCAGCAGAATTCGGTGTCTGAACCTTTACACGTCTGCAGCCGGAGGGGAGTTTTGTGAAGTGACAGTGGAGTGGATGGCCCAGGTCATTGGTTATTATTGTATTTTTGTGTGAAATTGCTGCATCAATGAAGGTGGGTAGGTTAGCAGTGAAGAGACTTGCAAAATGCCTTCCAGCACTTATATTCAAGACAAGTCTTTCTAAGCTGAGTGGCAAAAATAAATGTGACTTGTTGCATTCTGCAGAGAGATCAAGTGGCTGAGCTAAAAATATAGACAGTGTAAAATAAAAGCATGTTTTTAGTTGTTTTGTGGTTTAATTTAAACGTCTACCAGACTATCAGGAATGAAAACTCCCTGTTATGTTATTTTAACTTCAATTGTAATAAAAATACTGAATCACTACTTGATTTTTATTAAGTTGTAAATTAGAATGTCAGATTTTTATTATCTAGAAACTAGGTATCATTCCTCTACTTCATAATTACACCTTAACCAGTGTTGGACTATTATTAGATAAAATACTATTAACTTGGAGGTTTGTGGTGATATGGTGACAAAATGTGAAGCAGTGCAGTTCGGTATTTGTTATACAAAGCACAGCTAAATAAACTTTTATCTAATAATGATTGAATGTTCCGCTTCTATAAGTAATTGGGGAAAAAGGCCTTAAGGCTTAATGTTTGTTGAAACTAAATAAAAACCGAATGCATGCAGAGTCTTTTAAAATGCTGATAAAGTTTCAGCATGTAATGAATCTAACTGAATCTATTAGTTCAGTTTTATTTTTATTCATTGACATGCTGTCTAATTTTGGTTTTCCATCAAAAACAGTAAATCTACTTTATTTGTTTATATTGAGTCATAATAAGTGCATATATGCAGCATGAAGTTTTAACTTTAAAACATTTCTTCACATTTCAATGCTCACTATTAGCAAATACTGGAAAAATGTAATAAAAAGAATAAATTGAGAATGTATAGATGTAAATACGGACTCATAAAGTGGCGATGTCTTCAATGTTTGCCTTTAGAGAAATGCAATAATCTGGCATTACTTTTTAGTTTATTATTATCTCTTACAGATTTGTTTTTAAGTTATGAATGAGTGATATTAGATTCCACGTTCAGGGAAAGTAAGATGTCGCCGTCAGATTTTGAAATAGAAATGATCTCTGTTGATAAAAATCTTGCAGAAAAAATTACTTTTTTCTTTTCTCAGTCAAAAGCTTGAGTCTGATGCACCATTTTGCGTGTTAATTATTATTCCTTTCATGATTTAAAGACCAGTAAACAGATAATGTTACATTTCTGGTCGCAAAATCCTCCCCATCACATGCAACCCAAGTGCTGAATTCGTATTATTTAGTTTGAAGTGGTGGTACTTTTTATTTCCTCTCCATTGTTCTTAAGATAAAAATCATCTGTTCCTTCTTTTGGCATTTCAAACATTTTCCTATTAGTATTTAAATACATTGTTGTTCAGCTTGTTCATTTTAATTTTGCTGATAAATTCAGATTTTAAAGCTTTTGTCCTAATAGTGAATTATTCCAACATCAGGCCTGTAATATTCGAAAGGAGTGTAGGAACTCAACTTTTCAAAATAAAAGGAAGTGTAACCATAGTTAATGAAGTTTAACAAGTAGAGGCAATTATATTTTCATATTAGTGCAAGTTGGTTGAGATACTTTCAGACTAAAGTTAGAATTCAAATTAAAAAGTAAAAATTCTAAGAAACGTATCTAGATTAGAATAATGAGATTAAAATCAGAATTTTTAGATTAAAGTTAGAATTCTATGAATTGGTTTATAATTTCATAAATATGTAAAAAAAAAATTAATTAAAGGGTCAAATATGAGAAAAAAAAATCAGAATTATTAGATTTATTCAGAGGAAGAAAAAGAAAAAATTCTAATAAAAAAGTAAATGAGGTAAATCAGAAAAAAGTCAGAATTCAGAGTATTTTTGTATTGATCCAGGTTGGTTAGGAATAACTTTTCCCCTTAATAAATGAAGCCCTCATTTGAAAACTGCTTTATATTTACTTGTGTGGTGGGATCATTTGTTTTATGGTTACAACTCTGAATGTCAAGTTACCAATAACACCAGATTGAAACGCCAGCATCAAGTAAAGTCCAGTACTTCCAGTGGAATTTTCAAAATGGTCCTTTTTCCCATTTCTACCCTCAGAAAACAAAATAATTGTATTTTTCAATCTTCTGCTCTTTCCCTGCTTTCTAGAAAACTAAGAATAGGAGATTTCTTTTACAAACACAAATAAACAAAACAACAACTCTGCAAGAAGAAAACAAAAAGCCAACCAGCATTGTTGCAGAAGAACCTGGAGGGACCGGTTGGACCCGCTCTCACTAATCATACCTCCATACACACTTTATATTCCCCCTGAAGTCTGAGTGCAGCTGCAGCCGCTGACAGAAACCTTGCTCTTTCTCTCTGCAGCTGCTATGCTCAGCTGAAGAGCACCCCAGAGGGCGGTAATATCTACATTAATTCCCACTGGTGCATTATAGTAATGCTCCCTGAGTGTCAGTTAGCGTGTTCCTGTGGATTTCCTGCTGCTTCACTGAGCAACCCCTGGAGCTGACTGCAACTACAACAACTGTGCTGGCAAGGTGTTCGCTTCAGTAGTTTCTGTTTTTAAACAACCTGCAGTCAGGTTTAAATAATAGCTGCCTTAAATGAGGCAATGATGACTAATAATAACAGTTTGAGAAGATTATCTCTATCCAAGGACACGTGGGTGAACTTTTCCCCCAAAAGAGTAGCACTACATCAACAGGTTTTTACTCAAGTAAAAGTAAAAAGTAGCCATCCAAGAAATTACTCAAAAGTATTAAAGTACTTAGTGAAAGGTTTACTCAAGTTCTACATCATTTAATATTTAAAAATTACATCATCAGATGGAACAAAGTATAAAGTTGGGTGGAAAATTTGGCATTTTAAGAACAAAAAAATGACAATAATTCATACAAATCAATAAAAAGCATGAAATTGTTACAAAAACTGCAGGTGTGTGTCTGTCTGGTGAATTTTTGGTTCAAATATGTTTGTTTTTCATTCAGTGGATAGAAAATTCAGAAATTTTACTCAAGTAAGAGTAGAGATACTTTATAATCAAATTACTCAAGCAATAGTAAAAAGTACAGAATAGTAAAAATATCAATAAAATGATTTTTACTATGCTATAATCTATTCCACTGACAGATTTTTCCACTTATGCTATGGAGAAAATGTAATTTCATAAGTGGATCTAGAAAATTTATACATAATATATAAAAATAATTATTCAGTTATTGCATTTTTGTTTCTCATCTTCCCTTCCTAATTCCCCTCCAGCGCCCCCTGGTGTATTAAAATCACTCACCTAGACTACTGTATGGGTTGCTTATTATTTCTTACAGTTAAAAAAACCTCATTTAAAATATAAAATAAAAAGAAGAAGCAATACTTCATGCTCCTTTTTCTCAGTTTTAGTAGTTTATTTTATTTCAGGATCAACAACAACACCAGCGTTAACGTTCCAACCTCGCATCAAATCGCCCATCTTGTCCAAAACTTTCCATCTCTCTCAAACATGGTGGATTGACAGCGTTTAAACACCCGACCCAACCCACCAGTGTCCACGTCTCCGAGTGATTAATGGGTGTTCGCGGTAGTGCACACTCATGCTTTCACCTGCTTGATTGATGGGCCTGTGGATTTGACAGATGGACAGATGTGTCGTAGCAGAGCGCCGCGTTAGGAAGAGAAACCTCCGAGTGCAAATCCAGTTTGAAGAGAGGAGACACAAACCAGACGTTAAATGTGGTTTTATGTAAAAGTACTAGTTGAAAAAGTGAACTAAATATAAAAGGAGCGACCACGACTCCTGATATCGATCCAACCCAGAAAACCAGCTCTGAAGTTAGACATAAATATAGTGAATTACAATTTCTGCACCAGTACAGAATATTTAAATATACCAGTAACTTCACAAGTTTGGTCCAACATGTAGAAACAACTTTAATTTGTTCAGTCAGCCAATGTAAAATAAATTTTTTAAAAAGCTGAAAACAATAGGTAAAAAATGAAACTGTTCAGAAATGATCTATCTGTAATATCAAATCTTTAACAAAAAAAGCTATACCTTGTTTCTGTTCATTACAGTGTTGGCTACAAAGGAGCATTTTTACTAAGATTGATTCCCACTTCCTCTAAAACTGATCCAGAATCCACATGAGTAATGAGGAAATAACTTCGAGCCAAACTAAAACTTAATAGACCTTAAGGCTGAGCGTCCGTAAGAAACAGACATACTTTGATCATCTGAGTCCACTTAGAAATCTCAACATGAACTTTTTAACTCTCACAAATCAGATCTTTGAAGATAAATTACATCAAAACCAAAACGTCTTTCTAAAATATGTCAGTTTAAGTTTGCTACATCTTCTTCCAACCATAATGGGGCCAACTGATGGGCTTTCATGTAGATGTAAAGATTTAAAAAATAACTCACAAACCTGACTGTTCACTTTAACATAGCAGTAAAACGTTAGTGATTACATTTTGGCTTTAATTTTAACGATAACTCGATCTATGTAGGCAGAGCGGGAACTGAACAAAAGGAAAGTAAATAAAATTACGTAAACTTTATTTGTGGGTGTTCACAATCCTAAATTATAACGTCCTATTTTAATAGTTGCAACACAAAAATACCTTAGTGTTCATTAATACTCACATTGGAACCCGGTTTAGCACTAGCGTAGAAGCTACTGTTTTTTCTTATCTTCAGGGTTCAACCAATCAGAGTCAAGGAAAATAAACTCAGGCCCTGGATTGGCTGCTTCGTAACTGCTAATAGCCAATAGCATGTCAAGTATCATTGTTGCTAGGCAGACTAGCTTCCCAACCTGCATTTTCTTTTGAGTATTTTGGATATTTTCAACGGAAAATTAGTTGATTTTTCAGTGAATAATTAGCAGACACGTTTCAGAGAAAAAAATAGCTTAATAAAAACCTTTTGAAAGTAAATTATTCTGCGAATTCCGGTCCAGTATATGAGCTTCTGACAAGTGGAAAAATTTTGATATTGGTAGGAAAAAATGAGGGATATTCATCTGCTGAGTGATGCTATTCAACTGACTGACAGCTGAAAGCAAAAAAAAACAATTACAACTCATGAAAATCCAATGTTATCCATGGTGTTTTATTTAAAACAAGGAAAAAGGAAGAATATTAAGGCATTCCTGACATTTTTTTCTTGGGTAACCAGCTGATTTTTGCCATATTAAAACCATATTTTGCTAAGGGACATGCTGAAAACACATTCAGGTAACTTTTTCACTCAAACAACAACAAAAAAATCCTTTCCTGTAGCTTTGATCCACTCCACTAACACTCACTTCGAGATACACAAGACCTCAGCAGAGCGGAGCCGCGTCCTGGTGTTGCTGAAGTGAAAGCGGCATTGGTTCCTGCAGGAGCTGCAAGACAGACCCATAAATCATATGTCTACTAATGGCAGCTCCAAATGAGCCCTCTCATCAGACAAGACAAGTGCCTTGCTTTGTGTGCTACTTCAGGCTCCAGTGTAACATCTGTGCACTCTCAACCAACCCTGCATGAGATGTGTGGCGCCCTTGTATTCATTAGGAATCGTCTGCTAAGACCCACAGTTAAATTTAGCTATATTTACGGCATATCTGAGGGATAAACGCTAAAAAACAATACTATGTTCCCTAATATTTGGTTATTTAAACTTCTACAACACTAGATATTGCAAAGCAGCCAATCCAGAAGCTCCATTTATTTTCATTGGCGCTGATTGGCTAAACTCCAAAGAGTGGAAATGAGGAAAATTGTAGATGTTAGCATCTGTGGTATCAATATCACGGTTTCTACTGTTCATATTGATACATATTAAGGTATATTTGATGTTTTAGCTATTAAAATAGCCATTATTTAAGTTTTTGTAGATTTCATCTATTCGTAGCCATCTATGGTCGCTAACCACTGAAAATTTCCAGAGCACCAACTGTAATAAACTAAATTTATTACAGTTTATGCACCACTCCACTGTTTTTTTTTTGTTTTTAGATAATAAAAAAAATGGAAGATTTTCAGTCGTGTTCTTACATCTAAGCACAATTTATCACTTTTCGAAATTCAGCCTTGACATCCACGCTACTTCAAACCATTTTTTCTAATCATGCAGAGTAAATATTGATTATTTTCATTAAACGCAAATGAATGAGTGAACAAAACTGGTTGAATGGGTTTTTCTTTAAATGCACTTGAGCCTTGAGGAGGATAGCAGCTGATGAAACCTTATTCCAATAGCATGAATTAAAAGTTATAGTCTGCAGCTTCTGACTGTAGCACAATTTGATGTATCACCTGAAAAGAGGCTTCTGTCTCCTTTGGAGTGCCAAACCCAGTGAATGTTGGGCTTTTGTTCCATTTGGTGAGCGTATAATGGAGTTTGAGTGAGGTTTGCTGGTGCTGTATGCAGATAGTGGCTGAATGGAGGAGAATGTAATTACTATACCTGTCCATGCAACAATGGCCGACCACCTTTCCCACTCTGGGCGCCACTCGAACAAGCTGAAAGCAAGTGCAGTTAAATTGTGAGATCACATAAGCCACCGTCTACGTTGAATAAATGTTAAAAAAAAAAATTAAAAAAGTAAAAGCAGATGGGTTTATCTCCAAGTGAACGTCTACTTTTCCATCCTTGCTGCCAGTGTGCATTTTGTTATTTATGGAGCTACTTTGATGCATTAAAAATCTCATTTCAGGATGATTCATGAGCAGGAAGGAAGCAGTTTTATAGGCGGCATAAAGTTTGCAGGCATACAAATGTGAAAATAACTAGGCATTAAAAGTCACAACTGCTGTGTAAAATATATTAAAAGCTGCCTGGTAGAAAGCAGTTCCTGCTCTCATCCCAGACAAATCATAAGCTGCTAACTTTCCCTGTCACTTTTCAGCTTTTTCCAACTCAGACTGGACTCTAATATCATGAATGAATAAATTCAACTGTAAAATTTATTACATTTCACTCAGTTGAAAAAGCTGATTAGGTTTTTTTCTTGTTGCCCCTGGTGTAACATCTGTATTTTTTATAAAAGAAAGCCCTCTGATTCATTTTAAATTCTAAACATTCCAGTGATTTTTGATGAAAAATCAGTGCTTATTTATAGGAAGGACTCTCTTTTGCAGGATATGCACATTAAAAAGCCAAAGTTTTAGGAGAATCCAATTTGAATGTCTTCACTAATTTAATGTGGGATTAAATCCATTTTTAACTTGGGAAAAACTCACATAATACTAATAAGAGCTACATTATAATTATACAACTAAAGGTTAAAAATAAAATCTGATTAGTTTCATACCAGATGAAATTCAAAATGACAGAAAACATTTTCAAAAATTGGCTTTTATTTTAATCATTCCTTCTGTGAGTTGTATAAAAGATTATTAAATATTTTTTGGAATATATTCATAATATTAGCAGAAAATGTGCAATTTTACCTGAAAAATGTTGCTAATAAACTTGGATAATGAATTTTCTCATAAATTTACTACTTCATTCTCCCAATATTATTATTTTATTCTTGTAGATTTAAGACTTTATTCTCATTATTTTGACTTTATTGTTATGCAGTTTTACTCTCTTATAATGACAATAAACAAACGTTAGCCTGACTGATATATTTTGTCATAAAGTTGATATGAATTCAAAACTAAATAAATAGAAGCTGTAAAACTCGCTTGTCAAACAAGATGGCCGACCTGGGCTGACGTCACTGAAACCCAATGAGTGAGTCGGTGGGAAAAAAATCTAGATTTTCCAAAACCTAAATCTTCAAAAACCAAAAGCCTGACGATTAATCAGTGTTATAATAGTTTTGGATTTTTTGTTATTTTATTGTAACTTTTTGTTTATCTAATTCAGTTAGTTTCAGTGTGTTTGCTGGATTTTATTAGTTATTATTCGCTAAATAGTGTTGAGTTTTTGTTAAGTTTTTCCTGGTTATCGTTGTAGTTTAAGTTTAAAATTCAGAATTCAAAAAGGTTAAAGTATTTTATTGTGTCTATGCATTGATTTGGTAATAAATACTCAACATGAGATACAATTTTCAAAACAATTTATTAAATTATTGTGGAAAAACCAGCTGACTGTCGCCATTTTGCGGACTAGCATAAGTGCAACAATGTATTATCAGATAGTTAACATTTTTTTCCAATTAACTACCATTAATTATTTCAGTTTTTAAAAAATGTCCTATCCATTTCAGTTTTCACTTCATTAATTCTCGCTAACTAAACTAGCTCTGCCTAAATGAATACAAAGTTGGATTTAATCCATTTTTCTTACTTTAAAAAAGTTCAAACAACATAAAGTGAAAGTTATAATTATGCAGCAGGTTTGCAGCCAAGTTTAAAAATGAAAACGTTAGCTTCTTGACAGAAAAGTGTGGAGTTTAGTGCCTCCCTGGCAGCAGTCTGTCTCCAGCTTTGGAGTCTGGATCTGGTCTGCATGCCTGCAGCAGCTGGGGATTCAGCGCCTTTCCTAAGGACTGTTTTGCAAGGTGGACACTTTCCAGAGAGCGACTTGCGTCTGGCTCTGTTTACCCACCGGACTTCAGTCAGTGTTTTGCCATTCTTGCAACTTGAAATGTGTCAAGTAAGAGCAGATTTCCTTTTATTTTCTGGCCTTCCTCACTTTTAGGTGACAGCTGCTGAGCTGGCACATGTGCATCATGCTCTTAAGCACTGGTGCAGCTATGACAGCAGCGCTGACGGTGCACATGAGCAGGAGACACTCTGTGGATCGTTTGTGACTCTGTGATTGGGGAAAAAAGATACCAAGTAGAAGAACAGAAGTAGAAGCAATTTTCTGAAGCCAAGGGGAAAATATTGAGGTCATGTGATCTTAATTTTTTCAGTCTGGATCTGAACTGACAGGTTGTGTGTTAGTCCTAAACACATATTCCTAAATATTTACTGTGCAGCCGCTGTGTTCTGCATGTAATGAGAATGTATTTTTTCCTGTTTTGTCACATTTCAATGATTCAAATCATCAAACAAATACTAATATCAAAGATTTCATTGTTTATCAAGGTTCGAAAGCTAACCAAGCCAATAAACAGTTCACTCAATTTTCTTCTTAACTAAACTTTTTCCTGACCTTATCTAGTTGTCGTAATGTTGACAATAAGTAGCAAAGCAATTCGTTCCTTTGTCTTTTATACATCAGACGTACATTTAAGATTTAGCGTGATATATTGACAGCTAAAACCAATGCTAGTCATTGTTGTGGAGCAGCTTGTGACATCGAGCTGCAATGAGTCTGTGCTTGCTTCATGAATCTAGCAGATTTAGCTTACAAATATCCAGATAAACTCTAGTTTTTAATCAGTATTCCACTTTCCTGACTCATTTATTACCCACCCTCACTCTCTGCTAACAGGTTGCTGTGTGTTTTTACGCAGCCAACCTGGCTCTATATCTTGTGCCGTTCCTCTTTCACATCCCCACAGTCCATCATCAACTCGCTACCTTCCATGTTCATAAACTGTGAAGCAAAGGATGGCTGATCTGATGGTCACTTCAGTTGAGGCAGAAAGGAGCCGGTCAATAAACCCAAAGAGTGAGATGCCTTTTTGCAGAATCGCACACAGGCATTAAAGCCGAGCCTGTAAAATCATGCATCCACTCTCTCTGTCGTTTTATCTCTGGGAGTTTGGGCGCTGCGTGACGGCGAGGTGTTGAGAGCTCTTCAGGCTTAGATCTGAACACTTGTGGAAATAAGCTGCCACCACTTAGAAGATGAGCAATTATTGGGTTTTTGACTTCTTTTTCAAACAGATGATATTCTGGGAGATCTTCAGAAATGAGAACTGTAAATATTTTTTGACTGAGTCACTGCGGTTTCCTTTGAGGACACCAACCAACATCATTTAAGTTTTGGATTTTATCTCGTCGGTTCCCTCAACTCAAACACATGCAGTGCTGTCATCTGAAATGTTTTAGATCAAACTCGTTTAAATATCACACAAAGATAACATGAGGAAATACAAACAAAACTTTCCAAATGAGAATTTCATTTATTAAGGTAAAACAAACAAACCTAGGAGACAAAGGACCGATTTAAATATTTGGTATTACATTATACCAATGTAATAAAGATATAAAACCTCTTAACCAGGAAAATGATCTTATTTTTTAAAAGCAAGTCATTTAATTCATCATCATAGTGAATAATTTAAGATTTTGTTTTCCAACAAAAGCAAAAGCTAAAGATTTATTGCCTTATTTCTCTTATGGAGGAAACATGATACCTGGAAATCCCTCATAATAAAACCAAGCAGCTCAGGGGACGAAAGCTGCAGGAAGATTTAATATATACAACTAATAAACACTCCCAACATTCAGCGCCTGGAATCCCCACCATCTGAATGTGCAACATTTCCTGAATAAATTAATTTTAACGTTTTAATTGCTGTATTTCAGCCAGACAATTGGAATCGGGGGCCTGATTCCACATCTGTGCAGCGCCTGTAACAGTTTGTGTCTGTGTGATAAATTTAATGAGTTCAGTCTTTGTGGAGAAAAATGACCTTTTTAAAATGACATTGCCAGATGAAAAGACTCGGCTCAAACCAAATAACAGCAAATGTCTTCCCTGAGGTCCAGCAGATGATCAGAAAACTCTCTGGGTTTGACAAACTCGCCGTTTTCTGCACATCTGGAGGTGAACGCAATTACAAATGAGCAGAGGTGCATGTAAGCAGTTCCTCAGATTGGTTTCCGTATTTAAAAAAAAAAAACGTTGCGTAGGAGAAAATATGTGTTAAATGAGGCAAAGCAAAGGAGCAGAAGGTCCTCTTACATCCTTCTTAGCGACGCTTCTGTTTGCAGCGCTCATCAACATTATGATCTAATCTGCACAGCCATATTGCCCTTTGATGCACTGGCTGCCATTATGTTCACCATTAGTGGGAAGAGTTTCAAGAGGTTTCCATTACTACACGAGGAAAAACCTTAAGTCAGTAAATACGGTGAGATCTTTGGAGGGTTTGAATTTCCTCCAGTGTTCGCTCAGTGATTTGAAGAACAGGGAGCTACATTTACGAGCTTTATAAAATATAATTACAAGCCGTAACTCACTGCAAATACACGACAGATATTTGTTGATAAAACATTATTATGATTGATGGTGGAGGAGCCAATCTCTTTTATATCTGACTCAAACTGCTGATTATTGTCATAATGATTTTATGAAACTATTTTGTTTGCTTAGAAAGTCTGGTTCATTTGTGGAGGTGTGAATGGTCTCTGTTCGGTTGAAGTGAGCTCTGACGCAGTTTGAATGCAAATATGAATGTAAAGCAGGAAGCGGAGTACAACGCACGGCATTCTGGGTAAATAAAACCAAAACAGTTGCACGTAACTTGCCCCAAAGATAAAACAGAAATAATACAACTGCTCAAATCTGATGTTCACATTTCTTGAAGTCGGAAGTTGCGTTCATGTCTTCTTCAGAGGTTTTTGTTGTTCTTGGTGCAGCGCCCCCACAGGTGAGAAGGGGAACAGGTTTTCCAAATAGTTTGGATCATTTGACATGGGTGCAGTGTGAATGTGAACCACGCCAGCTGAAAATGTAACAAATGTTGCAACTTTGGTCCCCAATCGAACTGAGTCTACAGGACTATTTATTGCATTCTGTGCTCAAGGTGATTGAGGCTACTGCTAACTAGCTGCTAACATGTCCTAGCTAGCCAGCTAGCTTTGTTTTTTTCATCTGTCATGGATAAGTGCAAATTCATCATCAATTGGCTGGACGATGTTGCATATTTGCAAAAAAATGTAATTTGAGTCGCATTCAGCCTCCAAGATCTGAAAACCAGAAGGGAAAAAGTTCAACAATAATGGAAAAAATAAATTTGAACGTACAAGGAACAGAACACAAAATAAACACAGAGGAACGAACTGAATTTAGCAAAACTTATTCAACAGTTGTGACACAATAGCCACCCATTAAGGTGGATTCAAAAAGCAAAAGCAAACCCCCCAAAAAAGAAAACTGATGATCCTTCTGTCAATAAAATAAGACCAATAAAAACTGTAAACAACATTCAGACATAAATTAGCAAAGGAAGTGACACAGACAGATGCCAAGATGCTTTAAATTGAATTAAACAACGTATTAATCAAACCCTAGCTGATTTCTTTATAAAACTGGACGTAATGAAGACTAATTGTGGCTGTATCTCTAATCAATTGCTGTCTTCATCATCCTGCTTTTGCTCCGCGCTGAAAGATGAGAAGTAAGATGCGAGACGAGTGCGAGGTGGAGTCAAACTTTTCCCTCTTGCTCCTTGAATTTTAATGCACTTTCACTTAATTTTATTGTCTGACCAGATTGAAAAACACATCAGTCTGAGTTAGAGCCTCACAGTAGTCTCATTACTCAGTTATGGAAGACTAATCGGACTGACGGTGTAACCTCAGTGAGTGTCGTGTCAGTCAGAGAGCTGCGGCTTCAGACTGGGGCAGATCAACCATCTGCCTGCCTTATCGCTCCATTTATGCTGATCCGAGCAAAAACTAAAAATCCACCTCCTTTTATTTGCATTTCATGCAGAAAGTTACACTTAGACAGATTATTTTTTACTGTTTTTGCTTCTATTTCAGACATTTTGACATGAACATGTATCTAATTATTGCTGAAACATTTAGAGATCATTCAATAAAAAAGAAAACGTTACTGGCTTCAGAAGTTTGTTCAGATCTAGTACATAACAATAAAAATAACACAAATTAACATTTAACCAACTCTAAATTTCTCTGCTTCAACCGGTGGAGGTTAAAAACACAAAACTTGTTGATCAAAAACATATAAAAAGACGGAATTTAGTATGGAAAACATTTTATTTTCCAAACTTGTTTTCCTCTTTAATTCATGTACAATCAAATGACATTCTTTATGAAATCAATCTGAAGTACATAAACATCTTTATGATGGCATTTTTGAAAAATGACATGTTTAACTTGCACATAAATTTAAATTCTGGAGAAAAATTCTTGTTCTGTTGGCAGATTATTTGTTATAAGTGAAATAATCTACCAACGTAACTCATACTTTTTAATCAATATTAAGAATAGATTTACTTACAACAAGCTCCTGTATCTTGCTGAAAAGGTACATTTAAGATAGTTTTGTTTTATTTCAAGCATATTTGAAGATAGTTTTGTATTATTTCAAGCATATTCAAGCATAAAAACACAAAAATACTTTTGTGTTTTTCAGTAAACCTCTCCTAACCTGTTCAAAGAAACATAATAGAAATATATAAGCTCCCTGCAAGAAGAGAATATGTGAAATCTCCCTTAAAGGGTGTTCAGGTGAAAACTTTAAACCAATTTTAATGAAGAATATCCATTGTTCTGTTAGATTATTCCTAAAAAATTGTTAATAATCTAAGCATTTTGTTAAAAAATGATTGGGAATCAAAGAGTCACTTTTCTCCAGCAGGTCGATCAACCTCGGCGTTGCTCTCCGGGTTCCCCTTCCACCAACAGCGGCAGCTGACAAATTACTTTTGATTTGCTCATTTCACATCTGACCTTACAATATCGGATTTACAATTGGGCTGTTCAGACAAAATAGCTTTGCAGATTGCCCGCGAGAACCGGTCCTAAAACATCACTCCGAGGAACACCGGTGCTTATTGATCGAGATGAAAGGAGCCTCATGATTGCAGAGGGATGTGAGAACCCGAGACTCACTCTGGACTTTCAGACGGAAACTCTGCAGCAGGAGGAAACTTTCTGTCCAGGAACATTTATTATTATCTTACTGTAAATGTAAGAGCTTAAATAACTGTCACCAAATAAGATCCAAACTGCTGTTATGTGTCAGGAGAAGACCTCGCAGATTGAAAGTGAGGATTGGATGAAATAGTTTTTTTTTGCTGGAAATATTTCTAGAAGATGGAAATCTCTCACCCTGAGGTGAATTTATGTGTGGACTAACATCAATACTGTGAATTCTCTGGTATTTTTCAAGAATTAGGTACAACAAGGACCTGCAAATCCTTTAGACCTCGACTAAAAACTCTTCTAACGCAGATTAAAACATTAAATTTAACTCATTATTACGCAGAGTGGCAAACATCTTAGCATGAACACAGAGGCTAACAAAAAATTCTTTTAGGAGTGTTTTTACTGCACTCTACTTTCTACGTTTACTTGAGGACTTTTATCATAAAGTATTTCTGCTCTTACTTGAGTAAAATTTGTAGATTTTCTACCCACTGAAAGAAAAACAAACATGTTTTAACCAAAAATTCACCATAAACAGACAAACACCTGCAGTTTTTGGTAAAGTTTGAAATTGCAAGAAACTCAATTGGAAAAATTTATTTTGCCTGATTTTTAATAAATTGTTATTTTAAAATACCAAAATTTTGACTTTATATGTTGTTCCATCTTAAATAATTGATAATTTGATCAGTTTCTCAGTACTTTAGTAGACTTTTCCAAAAAATGTTTGTACTCTCACTTGAGTAATTTCTTGGTCGGCTACTATTTACTTTTACTTGAGTAAAAATATGTTGAAGTAGTACTACTCTTACTCGAGTACAGTTTCAGGAAGTATCTGACGCTAGCTGTTAGCATACATGCTGCAGTCTCTTCCTGTCTCTAATCCCTGCTGTAAATAAATCCAGTTTTCTTTAAAGTGACTCTATGTGTCTATAAACTTGTTTGCCGTCTGATAAAAAGTCGCTCTTGTTGGACGTCTTTTCCTTTAGCCTCTGTTTTGGCTCCATAATGGCTCCACTCACAGTAGAACCAGTGGCGTTATGATGCAGGCGGACAGTAGCTGGACTTCCTGAGGTGTCAGGATGACCGCAGCAGCTCTATTAAACATACATCTCCCCTCTGGGCAGAGCCACCGTCCCCTGTGTGGTTCATTCGCTCTACAGGGAGCAGCAACTCCTCAAAACCTTCAATATTTTCCCAGCCTGTTGGTTTCCACCGCCTATCAAAGGTTGAGTTTCCCTCCTCCTGGTTTTGCTTATTCCTCACTTGCCTCGTTGCTTTGATTTGGCAGCCGCTCTCCACCGCCACCCACATGCATTCATCAAAAAAAAAGAGACTTCCCATTCCTGCTTGATTTTACTTGCCTTTCACTAAAAATTGACTGCAGTGAATTTCCACTTGCAGGCGATGCGTGCGCTTGCTCCAACGTTTTCTTTTGATACAGATGTAAATGAAGCGCTACGCCTGTGAAATCCGTGTGATTAAATGTGAAGAATAACCGCTCGCCTCCTGCTGGGAACATGATTTACAATTTCACCATAGCTCCCATCTTTCAGGCATCACATAAAACAGATTGGCTTGTTAAATTGAGCTGTTGTTAATGTTAATTAACTCTAATTGATTGCCAACGTAAAATTGTTCATTTGCAAATTGCCGCCCTAATAATTCAGGAGGAATCAGTCTACAGATCATGTTTGTTTTATCTTTACTCTTTAGATTTGCCAGTATGTAAATATATCTATATTTTAATCACGATTTTCTTTCTGGCTTCCAGTCATGATCAGCTTTATTTGTTCCAGTCAGGATGCCGGCCCACATCATCACACCTCCTCCACCGAATCCTGTTTGACGTTAGCAGAGAGCTTTAGCTTAGTTTTCCAGACAAGTTAAGTTCCAAAATAGGATCATAAAATAACTAATTGGACTTAAAAAAATGCAAATTATTGCTAAAAAACCTATTAAATTAATTTAAAAAAGCAGTAATCAACATATTTTATGGACTTAACTCTTTCTTCTTGTTGATTTTTAGTTTTTATATGTTTTAGGTATTTTGTCTAAAATAAAGAAAATGGTTAACCATTTTAACTAAACTTAAAAATAAAAAATATTCTAACAATACCAAGTAATAAATAAGTAATAAATTAATTAATTAATTGATAAAGAGATCAGTAAATGAAAATAACTTAATGTATGTATATTTGTTTTGCAAAATTATATAAAAATACTCTAATGAATACAAACTAATCTTTTAAAAAATAAATTGGCAAAATTAGTAAAAACACAAAAAAATCAATATATTTTTAATAAAATTAAAAATGTGAAATATTCTGATTAAAGTAAAAAGCAATAAATGTATAAATTTATAACTTAATTTGTACAAAATTAAGTTGTATAAAAATATTCTAATTCATACAAATTAAATAAAAAAATATATATTTAAAAAATACAATCAAATACATTATTTGACTTAAATAAATAAAATATTAAAATTCACTAAAATAATAAAAAAATAAATTAAAATATTCTAACTAAAATAATATTAAAAATACATACATTTTTAATTAAAAATTTTAAAATTAGAAGAATAAAACTATTAAAATAAAGATAAACAAACAAAAAATAACAACACAACCTGAAGTTTTTTGTGAGCTTCATATTTGACAGTTTAAAACATTTTATTAAAGCTCAGAGGAGCAGAGCAGGATCTCCTCTGAGCTGCTTCACCTGTTGAAAAACGACCCAGAGGGGCGTAACGAGACCCCCAGCCCACCGTCCTGTCATCACACCGCCGTCGGTGGTACACCCTCTCTGTGGATTACCCATAATTCAGCCTGGCACCGACTAGCAGCTCTGAAATGCTCCATCTCATCAGGGGTCGTATGGGCTGGCGAGCGGTGGCAGGAGCTCTGGCGGCGGCGGCAGCGCTGGCAGCAGACGGCTTGGCCGGCAGCGGGGAGCTGTGTGGGAGATGTGGACTGTCGCCTTCAGCAGATGGGCTGCAGACACACGACTTCACTCCAACTACTGTGCACACTATATCATGACGCCCTGTGGGCTGTGTCAATCCTGAACACAGGCTGGAATGATATCTGCTTCGAGGTATTAAGAGCTGGGTGGTAACTGTTGTCAGGCTGTCACAAACAAGGTGACATATTCTTTGATGGGAGAAAAAAGCAATCTGCTGTAAATGTTACCGAGGGCAAAAACGGTTTTATTGGGTTTCACACTGACAGGAGGACATCAGGTCGTGTCCTTTGTGCTTTTATTGATAATTTTGTTTGCTAATTTTTCACAGGTATATCAATGAAATATGTGAAAGTGGCCTTTTATGTGGAAGCAAGTAGAAGATAGGAATGTTTTAGTGTTTTATTTTCATGTGGAGAAGATTTCTGTAACTACAGGTGGGCCAATCAGTGGTTACTAAGATAGAAAGGAGTATTCAAAGCTGAATTTTCACTGCAATAACAGAAGTCTGAACTGGTTTTACCCTGGATTCAGCCTGTTGGAGCAAACATCTAGATGTTTCTGGAGGGACGGTGTCAACAGAAGGCGGCTGTAGGCGTCTGCAGCAACAGGCAGGTGCTGCTGCTGTGAATTAGCTCAGCCTGACGCGTACTTAGCCGAGGCCCAGGCAGCTTTAGCATGTGTTCATTAGCGGATGCCGGGGAAGCTTATCATTCTGAATAGCCTCATTAGTGATAGGGATTAATAAGCGGCAGGTTCATTAGAGAGACAGGCGGAGAAGTGTGTTGGCAGAATTGCAACAAGGATGCGCCGCTATAGACTGGCCTTCGCCTCTCGTGTTGTTTCAGCTAATAACAGCAGAGGCTTTAAGATCAAGAAGAATAAACATCATCTGGTTTTATTGTGTTCTGGTTGTTGCTGCATGTTGTACTGCTTTTATTACTGATCAACCAATTAATCAGGCATCTTGTTAAAGAGAGTTCTCTCTCAGTTTGGAAACATATTTAATTTAAGTAGGGCTGAAATTATTAATCGTAATAATTAATTATTAAAAAGTAACTTGGTGATCGATTATCTGTTAACTGGAGTTTGCTGACTCGAAAAAGGCAATTAGCTGAGAAAAACAACATATTCAAAGCAGAAATTTGCCAAAAACTGTACAAAATATGGTGGAAAATGTATCACAATATAAGCATTTGATTTCAGTCGATATTGATATATTGATTCATTTTTTTAGTTTTAGATATCTTAAATACTGCCAAACTGATGACATGTTCCTGATTCATCCACAGTTTTCACTCCACACTGTTTTTGTGTTTTTTTTGTTTTTTTTAAGCAGTTATGAGCCACAATGTACATCTAATATTGTATAAAACGGGTTAAATTAATAATCTGTAGGATACTGAAAGTTTTTTTTTTCATAAAATAAACAATAACTAAAATAATTGTTAGTAGCAGGCCTAAATTTATGGCTTTCTGAGTATGGAAACTGGAAAAATGAGATTTTTGCTTTGGGACAAAGTTTTAGAAAATATGCATATTTACATTTCAAGCGTACAAAGTTAACCATAGTATTTAATCACAGCGCTAAAGTTTTAATAACTTGACAGCACAAGTTTTCTTTGCATCTGAAACATTTACATGACAATCATATACAGAAATAGAAAATCATAAAGGCAGCAAACCACTGTGTGTTGGAAATATGACCGAACGGGACCTTGAAGTGAGTTATCCATGCAGCAAACTTTCTTCCTTTGGCATCTGAGTAACTCAGAGCTGCTGGCGAGCCGCTATGCATCCTCTGCCGAAAGCAAGCTAAAAAAAAAAACTTTTGCCTCATGCGCTTTTGTGGCTCATTAAATATTAAATGCAGTGCTACCCTGTGTTCTTTTATTTATCCAGTGCTTCAATAACCAAGATGCAACGCCCGGTGTGCGTTCAAGAAAATACTTTGGAACTTGTTGTTCCTTCACACAGGGATTTAAAATGCCTAACGGACAATAATCCTCTGCAGATACTGATTGTTTGTTCACTCTTGACGGTAAATATTGTTTTTATATCACTAGTTCATCTAGCGTTGACTCAAGCTGTGCTTTCAAGTTCCTTTGACTTTGCTACGCCATCATAGTGACTCTTCTTCTTCTTCTTCTTCTCCTGACTCATCGACTCTGAACAGTTGGGCTTTTTTCAAGAGTCAAAATCCAAACAATCATTATTGGTGTGAAAGTAAACAGTTGTTCCATTTTTATGCCTATTGTCTTACTCCATTATGTGAAATCATGAATGTTTTTGGGACTTAAACAGCTCAGATGATGTGTTTTATTACAATAAACCATAATTATGAGGAATCTTGTATCCATCAAGCAAAATAGGGTGCAAAAGAGATGGTCCTGATTCTGAAACTTCAAAAATTATAATCTTTAATTACAACTAACAATTATTTTACTATTTGATTATTTTGACGATTAATCGGATTGTTTTCTATTTAACCATTTAAGACTTTTTTTATACTATTCGATATCCACTAAACTATGCAAACAAATAATTAAATTACTTTTTAAATAAGAAAATAAACATTTTAGTGTCTATATTTTTTTAAATAAATTTGAATCAGGAGAAAACTAGACAACTTAAAGAGTTTTAGCAAAAACATTTGCAGATAAAAAATATTTTTTATCTAAATACAAAATAGTTGTACTTTTGTACAGTTTTGGCTTAATTACTGCTTTAAATATGGATTTTTTTTCACCAAACAGACTTTTTGTTAATAATTAGTTGACAATTATTTCAATGATTGATTAATCACGATTAATCTTATCTAATCAATAAAGCATTGTTGAAATTGGCCAGTTATTTGACCAGAAAACCACAAAACATTTGGTTGCAAATGGTGAAGAGCATCTAAATATGCCATGAAACCATTTCCCACATCATAATACCACCACCACCAGCCGATAATCAGAGAGGGTAACAAGTGACGATGCACAAAATTAAGGTTGGAGCAAACTTCAGTAATAAGAACGGCACTTAAATAAATCCCCATTCTTCCCATTTTGACGTTTGGTTTGAACCTCAAAAAGTAATTTTTGTCAAGTTTAGATCCCTAAAAACTTCAAGTTGCTGCTACTTTATTAGCTTATTCACTATTTGAGTTACAAAGAGAAATATTTATTTAATATTTAGATGAATTTCAACATTTTAGAAAACCACTAGATATCACACTAGAGCACCAACATTTTTAATTTAGACACATTTACTAAAGTTTGGTCTGATTCAACTGAATTGTACTAAATTCAACTTAGCAAACACAAACATCAAATTTTCAAGAATGTCCCTTTACTAACAAAATAACACAAGCTTGAGCTAATTATCTAAATTCCCAGTGGTTGAACTCAATACATCAGTGCAGCAAACAGGTGTCTTTGTTAATTTTCTGCTTTTATATGAAGTGCAGATGATGTTTACCCACTTGTAGACTCTGATTATGCTGAAAATAAATGAACAAGTTTTTCAGATTTCGAGTCTCGCAACCTCAACTACGAGTTGACGCGACTGACCTCCCCTCTCTTCAGTGTTTCAAATAAAAACACAAAATAATTTGGTACCTTCGTGGCACTCTAAAGGCTCGGAGAACATGTCTGACGCCCACAACAGGAATTAGTATGCAACAGATGTTGCGAGGCATCAGAGCAGCACAACGACTGCAACAAAGCTGCAGAAGTTCGACACTGATGTACCTGGCAGCAGCAGAAAGAGAAACGAGAAAGGAGGAGTTCCTTGGCTCTGTTCATCTGTAATTTGAGCTGCAGGAGGTAGTGCACCTGTTTCTGAGGAGACAAAGCAAACAGAAATCTGATTTGCATCTGGGTTTGTCATAAATAGTCATCAGCTTCAGCAGGTGCAACACATTGTGCCTGAATCTGAAGCCTAATAGGGATTCCTCGTCCCCCCAACAGATCTTTGAATAGATTTTAGTGGGTTGCTTTGAGCAACACACAATGCACCATAGCGTTATAAATAAATTGGAAATTTAATTTGGATAATTCTCAAACACCTTCAATATCCCAACAACCCCTGAAGTAGCAGATCTGGTGACCAAACTGGCGAATTGAAACTAGCGGCGCCCCACATAATTCATTAAACTGAAAATGCAAAATTTGGATTTTATTTCTTTAATCATTTGAGTTGTTAAAAACTAATTCTTACTTACAGTAACGACCTGTTCGAGAGGAAATACAGAGATCAATTTTATTTTACTCAACAAGCTACATTTTTATTACACTTTTCTACAACATTTCCAAATTTTTGGGTCATCAATTGTTTTCTGTTTTGTTTTTAAGCTTTTACCACCCTTGACTTGTGGTGGAGAACCGAACAAAATCATTTCAAGGGCCACAAATGGCCCACGGCCCACACTTTGAACACCCCTGATCTAAACCATTAAATTATAACTGTAGCTGTAAATGTATTATCTTTATGACCTTCAGGTTTGTTTGGTTTTGTCCAGAAGAAAAGCATCCTGCTGCAACATGATGCTGCCACCACTTTACTTTTAGTTTTAGTTTTTATCTATATTTACTTTGTAAATTTGTTATTACCATTAGATTACTTGAAAATGGTTTCAAAATGACAATATTATCGCTTATCGCAATAACTTCTGGGACAATTTTATCAGCAAACCTTATGGTGACTAGCAGAGTTGATATCATTTCTTTTAAAACCCTGTTAAAATGTCTGATTTTTATCTGTTTATGATCAATTTTTCTCATTTTTGATATTTATTTTGGCTCGTTTCTTCACTATTGCGTCAATTTTTGCTTCTGTGAAACTTTTACTTTCTTACCTCTCTTTCAAAACATGAGTAGATTCTCCCACCTGAGCTGTGAGTCTCTGCAGCTCCTCCCAAATCACCATTAACCCACTTTGCAGGTTTTCTGATTAACTTATTGACCTTCATGTGTGTTTAGATTGACGACCGTGACTTGACAGATTTCCGTTGTACCAGTTTGTTATTTTTCTACCTTGCTGCTCAAAGCGGTTCCAGATCTTTAAAACAACAGCTCGGCTTCATAAACAATATCTCACACTCGGGCCCAATTTCCAGCATCCCCATAAAAAAATTAAAAAAAAGTGAATTATAAATAAAATAAAATACAACGTAACAAGCAGACAGCTGCTCTGCTGCACTGGATGTACATTTCGGAACAAAATAATGTGGAAATGGTGCAGATAACCCCGCTTTGTGATTAAATTTTCTCCCCAATTTAAATAGCTCAGCTTTATTTAAATGGAAATAAACAACGTAATCTGAAAATGTTATAAGTTGGCAAATGAGCAGGTGATGAAAGTGCAGGACCGCCTTGCTTTCCCACCGTCCTGTTGCTCAGCAGAGGTAATAGCCCCACCAAAAACTTTGCCCTGAATAGCAGCACCGTGCTTCCACGCCATTGTAACTGGTGCATAATGGATTTTCCCCCTCATAACTGCTTTAATGGACTTATTTGCATACAGAAATGAGTAAATACAGTGTATATTTGTGCTATCTAAAAATAGCAGTAAATGAGGAATTGAAAATCCAGAGGAAGATGAGTGAAGCTGACACCTGTGTCAGTTTTATTTTCCCTCCAGCAAACATGGAGCTGAGCGTGACTGGTTCACAGGATGGACAGATAACTTTTTAAACTATTTTTAAAATTTGTTTTCCATCACAAACTTATAGAGATAGTTAAGTCGTGTCGCCCCATATGCTCGACAAGCTGTGGGTTTAAGTTTGTTGGATGTAGCGTCGACATTTGAGTCTCATTTCATTTCATTTTTTACGATTAGACGTTTAGTTTTACAGTCGATTAGTTTTATTTTAGGGTAGAAAAACAAACATTTTCCAACATTTATGGATATGGAAGTAGATTTTATGTAAACCGAATCCTTTGGTGTTTTTTAGTTTGTGTAAAAATAAAACAATTTGATACCAGACATTTAAAAACCCTTAGTGTTATTGTTGTTAGAAATAACGTTACAAAAGTTAAAGTATTTAAAGGTTTTGCTAAAATGTATCTGTATGTTGGTAACTCCTGAACCTGAAATCAACATATTGGATTGAAGAGCCATGATAAAGATGTTTGTTTTTATTTTTTTGTGTATTATATTTAGTTTTTATCTATTTTAACTTGTGCAATTCATTATACAAACTAACTGCTGTGCAGTGTTGTTTTTACTTCATTTACTAAAAAATGCAACACAATGCATCTTATATGTTTTTATTATTTAAGTGTTTGGTACTAAAATTATTAAACGGACAAGTTATCATGTTTTTATACTTATTTTATTTAGTAAACAATATTTTTTTGTTGAAAAATTGGACTCCTAATGAAAATTAGGGCTGCAAATAGAGATTACTTAACCAATTAATCAGCTAAAATTAGCACGTTCTGCTGATTTTTCATTAAAACCTTTTTTACATATTAAAAATAAATTAATAAATAATTCAATTCAAACATTTTATTACCTAAAATGCAGAGATTTTAGCTGCAGAAATAGTTTTTTTTCAATCATTTTATATTTTTGTTACAGTGTTTCCTGACATACAAATATCTTCTCTAAATAAATGACTGAAATAAATAAAAGAAATAATTTTTTTAGAGTTTCTACACTCCAGTTAACAATTAATTAGTTGGCGATTATTTCAGTAATCGATTCATCTTGATTAATTGCTTGTGAAAAACATACAATTTGAAGATATTTTTCTGGTGATATTGTTTCTTAAATACAGTCAAAAACACACCGTAAATATTATTAACTTATTAGATGATTTTATTTGCATGTTTTCACTATGATGGTCGGTTCAGGTGTAAAACTAAAATATATTTATCTTTTACGTAAAATCAGAAACTGTCACATTTATTGGTAGATTCACACTCAGCAGCACGACGTGCCAATCTTCTTAAAAAGAAATTATGACTGACACTAAACAGGAAGAATCCATTTATAATGAATAAAACCGACTCTTCTTTGTAGATTCCTGCGTTTTATCTGATGTCACTGCTTTGAATTTCACTCAAAAATGAATAAAATGGAGAAAGACTCTATTTGTTTATCTGTGTGTACACGTTTGACACAGCAAACAACATAAATTATTGAAACAAACAACACATGTTTGAATTACTGAAAAGGATTTTCAGTCACAAACATGAGGAATCTCTGCTTGTCTCTTACTTTCACCGAGTAATTCATTTTTTAGGAATGCTGAAGATAAAGAACAAATGTCCTTTCGTGGGGTGAGAAAGGAGTCCAGTTTCACAGATATGGAGTTCATTACAAGCAGCCTGATAGGATTTTGGAGGGACAGCAAAAATATTTAGGTTTTAGTGATGAATGAAGTTTAAGAACGCATTGAAAACCAAAGAGCAGCACCTCAGACTGCCTTCATTAATGTGAAATAGCAGCGCGATAAGCAGCTGAAATAATCTGCTCTCATAAAAGGATTTCATGCAACTTCCTCCCACGCCGAGGAATCTAATATTGCAGCAGATAAAGTGAGAAATAAGACAGAAACAAAAACATTTCAACCAAAAAATTAAAAAGCAGAAACAAAACTTTCCAGCATGGAAAACAGAAAAACAGCAAATTTTCTCCCAAACAAGTTAAAAAATGTATTCTCATGTAAGTACCCAACATCATTTTAGTAGTAAGGTAATTTAATTTTGAGAAGTTTTCAAACATTACTGGTAGTTTGTTAAATGAGATTTTCATTTTTCATCTGATTTTGTTCATTTGATCAAATTAATTTTTACACAATAAGAGATTATGACCCTAAACTCCCCCTGCCAAGAGTGAAATTATGCTAATTTATGTTCACAGAATGAACTGAAGGTCTCTTGGCAAGTGAATAATAGATGTAAAATTAACAAGGAAAGGATAAAATGCAACAATAAAAAAACAACAATGTAAAAATTACCAAATGTGGTCATTTTGAACTCAGCTTTTCAAAAAGCATAACTTAATAAACTCTTATGAAAGATTATGTATTTTTCTACAATGAATGTTATATTTAGATTTATAACAGGAATAGAAAATAATCTTTATTGAGCCGTTTTGGGGGGAAAAGCAGAATTACAGACAAGATTTTAGCTGAAAATGATTTGGTTTTGTAACCTTTTGTAACTGCGGCTGTAAAAATGAGCAGCACCACACACCAGTCTTTGAAATTTCCTCTGAGAATAAAAGAGTTTTTAAATTAAAACCCATTAGATAAGAAAGGAAAAGCAATCTTCAAGTATTCGCACCAAGTTTAATTGTAAATCATGCTGCAAGTGCAGTTAATTTACTCAAGTTTCCCCCTCAGACTGCTGGTAATTTGCAAGCGTCTATTTGCATTGCTCTACATTAAAACACCAAAAAGGGAGGGAAGTTTAGCTGAGCTAATTGATGCAGAGAGAAGCTCAGTCGACTCTTTCAAATCTGCCTTGGAGGTGGGAGATTATTTCCTTCTTCACACCAAATATAATATTTTGTATCTTGAGAGTATAATTCGTCTTAATGATATTTAGATGGTCTTTTGTAATGAAAATTGACTCTATTTATAGGTTTCTGTATGTAAATGTGTTTGTAGCCTCTCTGTATTGCAGCTTCCAACTGGGCTCATGAACATTTTATGACTTTTTCTGCAGTAAAATATTTTAAAAAGCTTTTTCTTATAAGCCAAAAGAACTTCTGCTTTCAATGTCGCAGAAATTTTAAAGAATCTGTTCACAGTTTTAAACATGAACCATCATTACAGAAGGTTAGCTTTACAAATACAGAGTTAAACTGAGACGCTTTGGGACGTACCAATATGTGCTTATATCTCAGCTGAGGGGCGCGCATACCTCCAAATTGTGTGTATGTTCAGATTAGTGTAAATGAACCCAATAAAGACAAAAGGAAATGTGAGGGATGCTGCTCAAGGTTTTTTTTTAGTGTAGGGTAACAGTTGAACAGTTTCACCATTTTTGCCCCAACTTTGGTGCAAAATATCATAATAATCGAAATATTTTAACTCAAAAAGATCTTTTCCCTGAAAGACTTGTTTCTAAACAACTTTAATAGTTGAGGCAAACAGATTTCTAATTAGGCCCGAGCAGCAAAGCGCTGCGAAGGCCTATTGTATCTGTACTGTTTCTTATTATTACGATTCTGCCCCCCTAAAGAGGTGCCTTTTTGGGGGCTTTATCATATTCAAAAACTCACCAAACTTGGCGGTCGCGACTAGAAAATTTAAAAATTTTGAATTTTAAGGTTGTCGCAAAAATCGCAAAAAAAATTGCTCAACGGCGGCAACTAGCAATTTTCTGTTGACACAATGGTATGAACGTACTTCATCGTAGAGACATGAAATTTGGTACACTTGTAGAGCTCACCAAAAGACTCAGAACTTACATTTAATGTTATAAGCCAACTATCACAGGAAGTCGGCCATTTTGTATTGAACGTCCATTTTTTACCTCGATTTTGACGTTTACAGCCTTCGTATTTGATCGAACTCCTCCTAGGGATTTCGATTGATCGACTTCAAACTCGGTCAGTCTGATCATAAGGCATGTTTGATTTAAAGTTATCAAATTGGTGAGTTTTGGAGCATGTTGAAGGGGGGTTAGCAGGGGTCAAAGTTCACCTACTCGCCATGAAACACGAAACTCTTATATTTCCTATACAAAAACACATAGAGGGACCAAACTTTCAGTGATTGATCGGCATCGGGTGCCCTACAATACCCTATGGTCAAATGATGACATCACTTAGGCCACGCCCCCTGAGAACAGGAAGTGTCATGTTTTACTGTGAACGGTCGCTATCTTAGCCCTTTGACCTAATCAACATGAAACTGTGTCCAGAGACAGAAGACATGTTGGTGTGTTGAGCATTCCAACCCCGACCGGCTTTGACATAGCAGGTGGGCGTGGCGGCGTGGCGAAGTGACCTGTAACGCCGTTGCCATACGTTTGGCTCTGAATTCCACAATTTCGGGCCCAGCTGCTCCAAACTCACTAGGATGGATCCTTATCCACTCACCGACAGGAATTCATAACAAAATTTGGTGGGCGTGGCCTAATTTCTCTATAGCGACCCCTAGAGTATTTTAAATGAACAGCCCCAAGCCATGCTTAAACCTAGAATTACGAAACTTGGTACACATGTGTATCTTGTCGGGACGTACAAAAAAGTCTCTTAGAGCCATGCTCTAAACCCAACAGGAAGTCGGCCATTTTAGATTGAATTTCATTTGACCTCGATTTTGACGTTTACAGCATTCGTATTTGATCGAACTCCTCCTAGGGATTTCGATTGATCGGCTTCAAACTCGGTCAGTCTGATCATAAGGCATGTCTGATTTAAAGTTATCAAATTGGTGACTGTATGAGCTTGCTGAAGGGGGGTTACCAGGGGTCAAAGTTCACCTACTCGCCATGAAACACGAAACTCTTATATATCCTGCACAGAAACTCACAGAGACACCAAATTTTCAGTTATTGATCAACAATAGGTGTCCTAAAATACCCTGTGGTGAAATTATGACATCGCTTAGGCCACGCCCCCTGAGAACAGGAAGTGTCATGTTTTACTGTGAACGGTCGCTATCTTAGCCCTTTGACCTAATCAACATGAAACTGTGTCCAGAGACAGAAGACATGTTGGTGTGTTGTGGATTCAAGCCCTGACCGGCTGCGATGAAGCAGCTGGGTGTGGCGGCGTGGCGAAGTGACCTGTAACGCCGATGCCATACGTTTGCTTCTAGATTCCACATGTTTCGACCGAGCTGCACCAAACTTGGCCTCAGTGATGCTGTTGTCATGCCTGACAATGCTATGTCATCATATTATGACGTCATCTAAGCCCCGCCCCCTCAGAATGAATTAGAGAGATCTTCTGTGTAATTACATAATAAACAGTACATGTTCGTCGTTTGTAGGGCAATGCTGCCCTCTGCTGGCCACTGAAATAGTTTCATTATTTCAGTAATTCGACACCAGAGGGCAGCATTGCCCTACGGAATGACAGTTCAATGTTGTAATGGAGGAAAAAATTAAATAATTTGTAATTCTAACACAAAAACTGACAGAGACACCAAACGTTCAGTGATTGATCATAATCGAGTGTCCAATAATATCCAATGGTCAAATGATGACATCACTTAGGCCACGCCCCCTGAGAACAGGAAGTGTCATGTTTTACTGTGAACGGTCGCTATCTTAGCCCTTTGACCTAATCAACATGAAACTGTGTCCAGAGACAGAAGACATGTTGGTGTGTTGTGGATCCAAGCCCTGACCGGCTGCGATGAAGCAGCTGGGTGTGGCGGCGTGGCGAAGTGACCTGTAACGCCGATGCCATACGTTTGCTTCTAGATTCCACATGTTTCGACCGAGCTGCACCAAACTTGGCCTGACTCAAACTGGTCTGATGCCTGACAATGCTATGTCATCATATTATGACGTCATCTAAGCCCCGCCCCCTCAGAATGAATTAGAGAGATCTTCTGTGTAATTACATAATAAACAGTCCATGTTCATTGTTTGTAGGGCAATGCTGCCCTCTGCTGCCCACTGAAATAGTTTCATTATTTCAGTAATTCGACACCAGAGGGCAGCATTGCCCTACGGAATGAAAGTTCAATGTTGTAATGGAGGAAAAAATTAAATAATTTGTAATTCTAACACAAAAACTGACAGAGACACCAAACGTTCAGTGATTGATCATAATCGAGTGTCCAATAATATCCAATGGTCAAATGATGACATCACTTAGGCCCCGCCCCCTCGGAACAGGAAGTGCTATTTTTTTACTTGGAAAGCTCTGTTTATGGCTCTCTTGACCTAATCAAGATGATTCGGATGATAAACTCTGTCAATGCTCGCTGCTGGCTGAACCGTGTGGGCGTGGCCAAATGGCGAATATCAGTCCCTCGCCATATGCATACGTTTGGCTCTTATTCACGCATAGATCATCCGATTGGCGCCAAACTGGATATGTATGACCTTTGTTCACCTCTAAAGAGCCCGACGAGGTTGAAATGTAATTTGACTCCACTGCGCCCCCTAAGTTAATACATGGGCCGTGTCTCCTCGAGGCATCGACCGATCTGCACCAAATTTTTTGACAGTCGTGAGGGGGCGCCGCCGAACGCATTAACGCGTGTCGCCAGGTGGACGGGCGGGGAAAATGCGCGACAGCTTCTGCGGCGGGTGGCGGGCGGCTGTGCTGGAAACTGCGGCGGAGCTTCCGCGGTGGGGAGCGGGCTGCGGCTCCGGAAACCGCGCGAAAGCTTCTGCGGTGGCCGGAACCCCCGCGGTGGCCAATAGGCCGGAGCGGCGCTTGCTGCGAGGGCCGCCCGAGGCTGCTTGCAGCTTTAATCTCAATTTATTTCTCTAAAAAATATTTGCTGTGGAATTCTTTGCAACAATTCCTCCATTGAACGGATCATCAAGGTCATGAAGTAGCAAAAATCTAGTCAGAAAAATTTACAATGATTAAACAAGCTGCAGATATTTGAGTTAGTACCCAAATGATTTTTATGATTAAAAAAGAACATAAATAAGAAGAAAAAAGTAAATCTAACCTATTTCCTCCCCCTGAGCCGCTGTTATCTATGTTTTATACCTAATAGCAGCAGATGCCTTTGTTTTCCTGCTTGGTTATTTTTCACCATTTGGACACAAGCATCCTTTGGTTTCCCCAAGTAAATCTTACACACCTTCACACAGGTCATGCTCTGCAGCGTCCCATAAAATGATCCGAGCCGTGAATGATGACCCGTATTGTCTTGCTTTCATGGAAGCAGGCAGACACACAGCGTAGCTACATCATGAGCTGGGCTGAGACCGCCTGGCGCTAACGCTGTGCAGGTTTAGTCCTTCAAAGGTTTCTCATCGGCCGTTTCTCTAACTTTTTCATTCTGAGAACCACTAAAATAAAATAAAACATCTTAATATACAACTTCAAATGAAAATATGAATCTCTTAACTCATTTATTGTTCATCCTATTGCAGTGGCTCGGGGGCCATTTTTAGCTCTTGGACTAATTTTTTTGCGGCTCCCAACTGCAATTAGTTTCAATACTATTTAGCTGCTAAGGACAAAAACCAGACTTATGTAGTAACTAGTTAAATTTACTCAATTACATTTACTTGAGCAACTTTTTTGAAAATATTTACTTTTATTAGTATTTTTACTACGTTGTTCTTTCTACTTTTACTTTAGTAATGTTATTATGAAGTATCTCTACTCTTACTTCAGTTAAATTTCTGGATTTTCTACCCACTGAATGAAAAACAAACATGTTTTAACCAAAAAGTAACCAGACACAGACACACTCCTGCAGTTTTTGCTAAAGTTTAATCAGTTTTTTTATTGAAAGAAGCCGATTAGGAAACATTTTGTTCTGTTATTTTCTTGTTACTTATATGAATTATTGTCATTTTAAAATACAGAGCCATTTACAGCCCATGGACTGATTTTGTGCGGCCGTCAACTTCAACTCAAAAACGATACAAATTTGACCCATAGATGCAAATGGAGACACTTAATTCATAATCAGGGAAATTTAAAGCACAACACAAAGTATTTGTGATTCATAACCAAGTTTTAACAAAAGGTAAAACCAAGAGAGCTTTACTCAAAAGCAAACTTTGCTGCACCCAGTCAGTTTTAATTTTTTATTAAACTTGGCTAAATATAGCAAACATTTTGCAACAAAGTGACCTAAATTCTGTACTTATTACTGAAAGTAAAGTTATTCAATCAAGCCCAAAAGAAAGTAAAAACTAGATATCTTTATTTTAATACAGCGATATCTTCAGTTTCTCATTTTTGTGACCCAGTTTTCAGCCATTTTAAAACACAAAAAAACGGTTATTTACATGCAGTACCTTGCAGGCTTCTCTAAGAACATGCTTCCTATTTTCTGCTTTGAGCAAAAATTACATTGATAAAACATTAAACTCTTGTAATTTTCCTCCTACAATCCCATTAAAACACGTGAAGCTGAAAAGCAGAGACTTTGATGTCTTGTTTAATGGAGGATCTCGCCGAATAAAGTGAGAAACCTCAACAGACTCATTTGGAAACAAAATTGAAGGATTAAAGAGAGATGCATTCTGCTGGTGCATTATATGTCCAGACAGTTTCATTTAAATGTAAATTACAGACTTGCCTAAGAAACTTGTGAATCCAGAGCCAGCTGAGATATATCTGCATGTAAAGACACGGGCGAGTTATGGAGTCAAATAGAAAACGAGTTTTGCATTAGTAAGCTGAGAGACGGGCCACTGCTTAGGTGAGAGCGGTTTCTGTTGCCTCCAGTCAATGTTTTAAAGCTTTTTATGCTTAGTTTACTTCATAATAATGTGTCTCTGCAGGCTGTTTCTCTGAGTGTAGCAATATGAATTGAAAAAGCTGCATTTGCGGGTTAATTTGCTTGTTTTTTTATGCTTAAGATTTTGTTTAATCTTATTTGTGTGATAAAAATGAGGTCATATGTTGAACATTTTGTTAAAATCATAGCATAAATATTGATATAATCAAATAAAAATTTTAATGTAAGGCCTGTAAGCAATAGAATGGAGATAATTAGCTGATAAGATCAAGTGACAAGCATGTTGGAATTTAAATTAAATACAAGATTAGACCTGGTGAGGTGATAAAATGGATTTATTGTAGGACGATTGAAGCTTTCTGTGGGATAAATACCTGAATATAATCTTCTACCAGCAAGTTTGCAGTAAAATACATCAAATTCACTTAACCATAGGTTGAGAAAAAGTTGATTTTTCAGATTGTTAAACAGTTTTGTAATGCATCCATATTATCTCCAACAAATAAAACAATTTTTATATTTTGTGTTAAGTAGCTTACATCACATGTGTCAAACTCAAGGCCCGTGGGCCAAATCCGGCCCGCCGTACCTTTTTATGTGGCCCTCTAGATTCTAGACTAAACACTAACTGTGCTTAAATATTACTTTATGAATCAAATTAATGCAGTTTTTATTTCAGTCTCTACAGTTTCTTGAGTATTATTGCAGAAATTCACACAAAATCGACAAATCCGTCATAAATAAGTGCAAATATTTCCAAATTAGTACCACAAACATTTGATTTTTATTTTAAAAAATCACAAAAAGGATCACAAAATCCTGGAGGATTAATATTTTATTTTAGAATTTATTGATACTTTAACAGTTTGTGAACAGGTTTTATCAATACATTTAAGAGCATTCACGATTTGCAAAATGATTTTGACATCCCACAGATCATTAATGTAAATAATGAATAATTTAGGCCCCAACATTGAACCCTGAGGAACCCCACAAGCAATGTCCAAACATCCAGAGACTTTTTCCATTTGTACAAATTGTTATCTGATTTTTAATCTTATATTTAATCTTAAGCATATTCTTATATAGGCATTTTATAATCCTTTTGTTATCCAAGAAGAATTACAATATTAATGTTTATTGTTATATACCTTTATTGAACAGTTTTTATTATAAAGCTGCATTAATTCTTTTATAAACAAATCATTTTTTCCATCCATGAATATCTAAATCTGGTGACACAACTTATTAATCAGTATATCAATGCAGAAAAAACTAATATTATATATAATATCACTATCATAATGTGTAAATTAGGGTTATTGTGCTTATAAGTTGGGGTATATACTGACAGGAATGGTTTGTCTGTGTTTTTTATTTAGCTGCACTATTGTCACAAGGATGTTTTCTCCTCTTGGGGATAAGACCATCAATCTCCCGCTGTCTCTTCTGTCTGGCTTTTTCCACTTTTTTGTACCTTCTAGCAGTCGATGCAGAGATGAGCACGCTAGTTTCTTCAACCCGTATTCCTTCAAAATCTACAGATTCAGAACCAGAGTCACTACACAGAGTCAAAAGATTGCTCTAAGTTGGTCAACACTCTCCACATGTTCCTCTGTTGCTGAATCAGAAAGGTGATAAGAAGCCAAATGTTTGTAAATTGTTGTAATTATCTTCTGACCTCTTTTAGCCATTATGTTGTCCAGGAGTTACAAAAACAGCCAAACTCAAAGAAATTCAAGTCGACGACGAATGTTGTCCTTGCTTCTCGTTTGACCTTTACAGCAGAGGCAGTAATTATTCAGTGTGTAGTGTTGCTTTGTATTACATGGACAAATGTCACCGAGATGTCTCTGTGAGATGAACGCTCCCGCCTTAACCTGCTAAAGAAATCTAATTATCTCCACCAGCTACGGTTTCATTGTGTCGCGCTTTTCTTTGTGCAGCGTGTTTACCTGTTAATTTATTCCAAAAATACAGCAGAAATGCTCAGTGTGGGGGGATCAGACTATCTGATGAACTGGAGATGAAACCTCTATGACAAGTTCTAGGTTCTTTGCTGCAAAGCTGAGCTTTGACAGGAAATTGCTTCTTCTCAGTGCAAAACATCTAAAAACAAACATGTCACCTTTGGAGTAGATTTTTTTTTCCAACAAAAACTCTTTCTAACATTCTTTGTTTGTGTTCGTCTCTCATTTATCCTTTCATTGCACCTAATCTGTTAATCTGTTTTCATGTTTCAATGTGTTTTTTGTTTGTTCCTGGGACTGGAAAGCTATTTGCTAAAATTTATGCCTAAAATATTTGTATATATTTTCTTTTTTGGTTACTTTAGAGGAATTAAAACTTTGATTCAGCAAATTCTGGACAGTACTTGACATCAGAAATGTTCAAATGTAACAAATCTTCTTCCACACAAGAGCAATCAGTACTGGCGTCCCGCAGGGCTGTGTTCTCACCCCACTATTATTTTTTCTCTATGCTGGGTGGATTCTAAGTTGCGCAAACGGTTGAGATTTTACACTCGAGCAAACCAATTACCTGCATTTTTCATGTCAGATTCCTTCATTTCCCACAATCAAACTAGATGCTAGCAAGTTTTTTGAGCTAGTTGGGCGCCTAGCCTTGTTTCTTCTCCACCAGAGAAGCCACCACTCATCTTTTAATGCTTTTGAACAGCAAAAACAAAAACTCTAATTTGCCTATATTTAATTTTTTAAATGTAGATGAAACCTCTCTGACAAGTTGGGGGTTCTTTTGCTGCAAAGCTGAGCTTTGACTGGAAATTGCTTCTTAGTGCAAAACCTCTAAAAGCAAACATGTCACCTTTGGAGTAGCTTTTTTTCCCCAACAAAAACTCTTTCTAACATTCTTTGTTTTTGTTAGAAAGAATGTTAAAAGAGGACCGAAGTCAAATTACTTGTGTTTATCTGGACAAACGGGAAATAAATCTGATTCAGATTCTGTTGTTTTTGTTTAAGCTCAGTAAAAGTAAGATATTTAAGTATTTTTAGATTCACTTCATGAGGAAATGTTTAAAAAGTGGAGCAATTAGAGGATTTATTAGAAAGAAATAGAAAACGGAGATCATGTCTGCTGCCCTCATGAGTCAGACACCCAGCATGGAGAATCATTGCAGGGTTTGTGGAGCTCATGGCTCTTCCCACAGGGTTTTTCTTCCTCCGTTTGGCATCCCCAAGGTGAATATCCAATTAACCCCTCAATGTTTGTGCAGAGACGGATTGGTTCATTTGAGTGCCAATGGACCAGAGGGCTTTTGGAAAGTCACATCAACACATAGCCTGCTTTCTCCCTCTTGCTCTCTCCCCCCTGAATATTCACAGACGCAGACACTGATGGTGGTCTGTCTCCTCTAAACAGCTCTAAAAAGGTTCGGTGTTGACATAAAATGCAGATAATTGACTCTTGTCTTGAATATAAAACGGATCATTCCCAAGGTGAGGAGGCATATGGTGCGGAAATGTGGAAAACTGCCACCTCTCAGCAAGATAGCAAAGGCTTTGGTTCTAACCAGTCAGAGGCTTTCAACAATATATTAACATGTATGTTCAATTTGGGTTATTTTTATTTCAAAACAGACCTTCACTAGACAGAAGACTTTAAACAGACTGGCTGATGGGAATAGTGGTGCAACTGGTTCTAGATCTGCAACACTAATTGATGCTCTAAACACATTAAACATATTTTCTCCTTCTGTTTTTGCTTCACTTAAATTTTAAAGGTTATTAAACAAAGATAACCTAAATAAATAAAAACAGCTACTCAAACCAACTTGTCCAATGTGAAATCATTACCAAGAAATCCCTTTTAGAAGGTGTGGTTCGCTTTCACACTGAATTATGTCAAAACAACCAAACCTTTTACAACCTATTCCCCTCCTCACCTGTGGGGGCGCTGCACCAAAAACACAAATCTAAAAACCTCTTTAGACGACACTGAGCTCAACTTCCTTCTTCACAAAATGGAGTGGCATCAGATTTTAAAAAATTTAAGATTTCTCTTTTGTCTTTAGTAAAAAACCTTTAGCCATTTCTCCCACTAGCACTAAGCTAACATATTTGTTTTGGTTGTATTTACCCAGAATGCCTTGTGCTGTAGTCTACTTTGTGCTTCTAGAGCGGTCTCTGGTCCACTTGGCATTCACATTTGCATTCAAACTCTACCATAATTCATTTCAACTGATTGGTTGGTAAATATGGCGTCCACCACATTTCCTATCCTATATTGACACCAGTCAATAACAACTATTGACTGGTGTTTTGGACGCTACATATTCTTGTATGCTATATGTTTTTGTATAATGAATAGTCATTTATTGCTGTGAAAATCAAAATGTTCCACTTGTCTCATCTTCACCCACGCAGCAGCAACATGTCCGCTAATTTGAACACCAGATTTTAGTCAAATCGTTTCTAGCTATTGTTGTTTACTCTCCTTATCTACTTCATAAAGAGTCTGAATGAGTTGTTTCTTTCTACACAACAAGTTCATTCAAATTGTTTATCCTCTTTTGCAGCCTGGTACACAAGTCCGTAGTATTTTATTCTAAAAAGCTGCGCTGCCAGCTCCACCCGATCCAACGCTGTCATCAAAATGGAAAAACAAGCTCCAGGCATCCTGGGCTCATTGCTGAGGAGATGTCACAGCTTGCACGGCGACATATTGTCGCCGCCGAACAAACACAGTTTGCTAAGGAATCGAAGGGCGAGAGACTAGTAATGAGAGGGGAGCTCCTGGTTTGGTGCCATTTCTTACCTTGGCTGTCTGTCAGGAGCCTCGTTATCTCTGCTTTCTACTGCTGGCCGGCCTTGTTATCCTTAAGTCCTGTCTATTGTCTTATTATCTCAGAGGGGAAAGAACCAGTGTCATTTTTAAAGACTGGACAGTATCTATTCATAGAAGCCAAGACAACATTTCAGAATAGTACCTCGCCTTTGAGCATCGGCTTAAATCAGCTGCTGTATTACAGCAAAGGAACATCAGCGAAGTCCTGATAACGCTGTCAGAGAATAACGGGAAACTTCTAGTCCAGACATCATCAGTCCGGTTTATTAGAGCGAGAATTTTCTAATCTTTCACTGGATTTACTGCACTGTAGTTGTCTGTAAAAGTTGGATTATTAAACTCAAAGGTTTAATGTCACTCAGTAGAACGTTTAGGCTTGTCACGATGGCAAAAGTAATTATTGTAATAAACGATTTTATTGTTTTAAGAGAGTTTTCAACTAATATATTGATAACAAATTTTGCTGGTGGATAAATTGTCCCAGACGTTATTGTGATAAACGATAATATTGTTGTTTTGAAGTGATATAACACCAATGGTATAATTAATTGGTATAACTGAATGAAATAATCTTAGAAAACTTTAGATTAGGAGAGAAAACAATCCAGGAAATGACTGGATGTTATTTCCTACCAGTAGACACATAGACTGTATAATATTTGTCCTCTCTATCTAGCTACTACTTAAGTGTATAAAACCGAAGCACCTGGTTGTTTTCCAACATTAAAATCTGAGGGGAAAACACACAGCAGTGCAATCTCCTCCATCTTTTGCATGGACTATTTGCTTTATTTCTGGATTCACAAAGCAGAAACACAGCAGATGTTAGCGGCGTCACAATTATCCTCTATGCAGTTACCAACGCAGCAGATGCCACCAAGTGATCAGATACTTTAAAAAATATTTGTATTTACTGAAGAACTGACCTTTACATGTTGATTCAGAGATAAAAAACACTAAAATGTAAACTTGTATTAGCTTAAAACATTTTATTTGCGGTTTAGTTTCTGTAACTTTTTTTTCACCAACAGCAATAAGGAAATATTTGCTGGGGATTTTTCTTGTCTTGTTAAATTTTTGCTTTTTGTTTAATCATTTGGTGGTTCGTGTTTGTTATTCTAATTACTGATTTGTCATTACTTGAATTTCTCTGTCATAATGTTTAGTGTGTAAAAAATTAGAAATATGTGGTTTTTTCCAGAAAGTCTCTGAAATTAATCTCAAAATTTGTAATGTTTTATCTAGCTAATTTTACATTTTTGCCACTCTGAAATTTCCATGTTTCTTTATCTCAAAATTTTAGTTTTTATACCAAATGTTTCCAAAATAGATATTTCCATGTTTTTTTCTGAGGTATATCTTAAAATTTCAGATTATTCTTTCTAGCTAATTTTTCACTTTTCAAAAATTTTGAGAATTTTCTAGCAAATGGTTAGCTTTTTAAACTCTAAAATTTTCAATTTTGGGGGAAAAAAAATCTTTTGATTAACATAAAAAATTTCTAGCAAATCTTTTGACTTAAAACTCAAAAATGTCCAGTTTTTTTTTTTTTTCAAACCCAGAAATGTCCATATTGTGGACATTATTATATATATGTGAAATTTCTGAGTATTTTGTTGCACATTTTCAACTTTTAAAGACCAAAAAATTTCAAAGTTTTTTTCTGATATTCCTGATAATTTAACTATTTAAAAAGTTATTTGGAGGAAATTTACTTATTTTTTTCTATACACAATGACCTTAAGATGGCGTCGCACAAAACAGAATCACTGCTTTGGGAGGTATGTTCAATTGATTGGGTACTAGTCACATTGATTAAAGTTGAATGCACTATTTAAGTTTTTCAAATCTCCTTCGCTTTAATTAAAGTAAAGTCAAACAGCCAGACTTAAGCCTCTCTATCTCCTCGGAGCTCGCCGTCCTCTTGGGTTATCACAAACAAGCCAGTTGGTGGAGCTCAGCCGACTGCTTTATTGCTTACAACACATCAGAGAGGCTCAGGTCTGCTTTTGGGAACTTCTGAAAAGCTATTAAGACCCAAACAAATGCTAAATTTCAACCTGTCCTCTAACACAAAGTGTACCGAGGCTTATTGAAGGAAACGCCCAGGAGACGCGCAGGAATCTCTCTATCCGCTCAGGCAGCGACAACTTTGTGTAACCGACTGCTGCTGATCCACAAATAACACAGCAGCTTCCATTTCCATCAGGAAACACATTAATTACTCATCAGCACATCGTTTACCCCATCGCCCTGCTGGTCCATGTCTCACCCAACGTCTTGTCACAAACAATTAAGCCAACAAAGATGGAAGTTAATTAAATTAAATCCAGTGACGTGTCGTTTGGTTGCAAAGTCGTTGCAATTACAAACTCTGGAGGGTGCAGGTTGGCGAATTGTTGAGTGTGGTGAAGAATACGGCATTTATTGGAGAGACGGATTGACGTTAGAGAGTTTATCTCTGGACTTGTTCCGGTCTGAACCATCCGCTCGCTCTGACCTCTTGCCCTTGTTGTATTTCACACTCTTAAGATTCACCATTGTCAACACTGCAAAAAATCTAAATCTTACCAAGTGTTTTTTGACAAGTTTCTAGTAAAAATATCGAAGAAAACTTGAAATAAGACAAAACTGCCTGACAAATAACTTTTCAGCAAGATACAGGACGTTGTTCTAAGTTAACATTTACTTAATATTAATTTTAAAAAAGTACTTGTTCCATTGACAGATTATTTCACTTATAATTTGAAATAATAAGTGAAATAATAATCTTTAAATGCTCAAGGTTTGAACAGTTTAAAAATCACTAAAGAGTAACAGAAAAGTAAAAGTAAAAAAAAGTTTTAAAGGGTGTGGTATATTTATTTTCTGCTCACCTGTATTAGTACACCCGCCGCGTTCTTCACCGCCACCAGGCAGCAAAAGGCTGCTGTACTCCAGGAATTGTGTCTGTCAATTTAAGGATGCTTATTGATCCTTCAAAAAATGACAAAAACCCGGACATTATGATCAATCAATAAAATCCTCCCAGAACCAACTTAAAAATCAGACGTTATGCTGCTAGCACTTCGCACTCAGCGACAACTCAGAGGCGGAAGTGAGAGCGTTGCGCGACATAATCAATCTCCCAGCCGCAACACGGTGTGCTAAGTAATAAAACATAAAACAAACTTAACGAAGCTTTGAGGGAGATAATTTGACTTGAGGAATTTTAATAATCGAGGAACTCGAAACATTTGAGGAATCGTTACAGCCCCAACTACAATATAACCAAATGTGAAGAAAGTGAAGCGAAAGAAAAATCACTTTGAAAAAATGTGTGAAATTAATTTAAATTGATATTGGGAAAGACAAATTTAGATCCAAAGTGAAATGGGAAAATAACAATATTTAGTCCAGTTTCTTACGGTGTGCAACCCAAAAATTTAATAATTTTGACGGATTATAATTCGTCTGTTGGTAATTCAACCAACTGACGAATGGTTGGTAAACATTTGAATTATTTACATTACTTAAAAGTGACTCATGCACTTCTTTGAGTTTTTCATTAAATTATCCATTTTACATGTGACACATTCTCATCCATAAATGTCTAAAATAAAACACAAAATTGCATCATTACATATTCCAGTTGCTCACAGTGCGGCTTTGCAATTACCAAGGCCAGGCCATTTTCATAAAATTGGCGATACATGCATATTTAACCCACTTATCAGTCAAATGCACAAATTGTTAATCAGTAGAGAGGGGGATTAATGAATGAATTACATGCTTTAGTGATCCCTGCTGAGAAATGTGGTGTTTTCTGAGCTCATCTCTCTCTGCTGGAAGGTCAGAGCAGAGGGTCAGCTGCAGAAAGAAAAAATTTTTAAAAATCGCTCCGGGAGCTAAAAGGGCTTCATTCTGCAGGACAGGTTGGATCCCTGCCAGCATGTCGGCTTCACCCTGGGTTCATCTATAGATGAATGGCCTCGCTAACCTTAAGACGGCCCGAACTTCATCATCTGAACACATCAAGGAGCTGCCTCGAAGGTTTTCACAACAGGAATTAATATAAAGGCAAACGTACAAAATCTTCCCCGCAAATGAAATCCTGCCATTTAAATTTCCAGTAATTTGTTTGGCATGTTTGGATAAATATTCCTTCTAGTTTTCCTCTTTTTAATGAAGTATTCTAATATCCAAACTTTATTTTTCTTTTAAATTACATTTTTAAAACTATTTTTTTTTATTTGCTCAATAATGAACTGAAAAATTAAAATTTTATTAAGATAAACAAAATAGTCTGATCTTATATTTGAGCTGCAAGATTAAAATAAATGCAAAAACTAAACTAATAAATGGGAATCTTTTTTTGCATTTTAATGAAAATCATATTTGTAGAACAAAAGATGAAAAAGTTTATATCTGCATAAAGATATTAATTATATAATTTCCTCAATCATTAAGATTACAGATTAGCATTTTTCCTTAGCATAGTGGCTAACAATATGTGAAATAATTGATTTATTGGGATTTGTTGTAGTTTTGTATTTCATAGAAATACCAATCCTTAGATTACAATAAAAAGAAAACTGTTTGTGCTTTTTGCTTCTCAGACAGATGCAGAAAGCTGCAGCCAGGAAGCAACTCCATCCCAGATGTTGGCGCTGTCCAAAGGTAAACTTGAAAATGTATTTTCTGCCTTTTTACCCCATTCGATCCTAACGGACGACTTAAAAAAGCTTCCTAAAACCTGAGGGTTTTATGGAAATTAACGTAAAAGTAAAACTTTGGAGTTTAGCCTCTGAAGACAATAAAAACAGTGAGAATGGTTAAACAATTTGTTTTTATTGCAGATTGAGCATGGTGTTTGGCTTCAGGGCGGAATGCAAATGCAGCCACAGATCAGAAAGAGAAACACATTTATTAGGTTCAAGGAAACATTATAAGTTGTTTTTATCAGCTTGAATTTTCCTCTGCTGGCTCACTGGCACCTATGACTTTTAGCATAAGAACAGGCATATAATCTTATTTTTAACTTTTCCTTTTTAAATGTGTTCAGGCTTTTAGCTCATGACAGCAGTTTTAATTTCCTTGTCAGAAGCTGAGATATACGGCACAAAAGGTAAAGCGAGGCAGAGATCTGAAATTACGTTTGCAATAGCCATTAAAGATAAAAGCACTGATAGAATACTTAGATTTAAGTTAATAAAGTGGAGCTTTATGTGGTTATTTATCCAGTAAGAGGGGAAGAAAAGGGAGTAAGACTGCCTGAATCATTACTAGTTAATAAAAATTAACAAAAACTGGAATTAAGAAAAGATTTTCATTGACTGAAATGAATGAAAACAGTAATAAATGAGGAAAAACTATAACTAATTGGTATTATTTAACTGAAACATACTGAAATTTTGTTTTTGTGTTTATGAAATTATTTAATAGTCAGTTGTTAACAATAATATAACCTATAAGTACATGGAGTATAAAAAATTAAAGCTCATCCCTCAGCTGTAGTTTGTTTGATTTTTTTTTCTTTTTTTGCTTTTAGATATAATTTTAGTTTATTTATTAAGCTCCCCTACATTTTCTGCAAAGATATTTTCTGCAGCAAGAGTGGTCACTTCATTCTTTTCCTGTCAGCAAAAGAATAAACAAAAGTGTATATTTTATCCACTTTAGTTTCCTTAGATAAAAACAAACTGGTATCTTTGGACTGAATATAATAAAGTTTGAATAATAATATGCTAATAAAATCCACATTTGAACATATTTCCATGCAAGTATGAGTCATCTGTGCTGCTTTGACAGCTATATTTACGTTTGACATTAAATCAGGGAGGACAGCTGGATAGAAAGAGGGAAAGTTTAATACATTTTCTCACCATGCGAGCTTTAAATCCAAGCTTTTTAAAAGAGTTTACATTTAGCTTTGGGTTCAGAAACGGTTGCTAGGCAGCTTCGTGACTGAAAGACACTCCTGTGTCGTCAGAAACTGAAACAAAAGGCAACACTGAACACAGATCATGTCCTCTGAGGGGAATATTGCAACAGTTTTCTGGATGTTTGTCCATAAAATCTTTCAGCTTGCAGCAGCAATTCCCTTCCTGATTGAGTGTTTTAACGTTACCATGGGAACGTACGCTCAGTTTCGCAGGAAGAAACAGCCAGAAAGAGCTCAAACTTTCACAAACTTGCTAAAAACGCAAAAGAAAATAACCAAATAAGCCTCTGTGATATTAATACACAGAATGTAGCTTTTTAAATAATCATTTAATCCCAGATGTGATCAAGTTTAAGGAAAAAATGTGGACGATCTACAATAAATATCAAGCTACTTTGTTTGCTTGATTTTATCTTTTGAGGATCTTAAAAATTTAAGTTGACCAATCTGTAACAAAAACTTGTGATGCGGTTCACTTTAGGACAAAAAGTTCAGGTGAAATATACAGGACAGCTTTGCAAGTCGCCCTTGACTTTACCTGAAAGTGAAGCCAGCAGCAAAGAGCCGCAAGCTGTTCTGGACTGAAGTGACGTGTGATGCTGTGGGAGAAAGGTTAAGACTCCTAAAGCTGCTGTTTCCCTAAAGATTTGGCGGATATGTTTTGGCTTTATTTGATGTTGACAGGAAATCCCGGGTGAGGAAGAAGAGGAAATATAAGGTGCAATAAACGTCCAGAGTTGGACTCATCCACCTGGACACAGGAGCAGAGATATTGGCTTTTCGTTGAGAGCAAAGCAAACATTCACACACTCTGTCCATCCCTCATAGGGACCCAACATGGCTTCTGTAACTTCATTATAGATACACATGTTTTTGACCCGTTATTAGAACAATAAATTATCTATTATGCTCCCTTGTGGAAGATGCTGCCAACTTTTCTGCAGCTGTTGTTTTGAATAAAATTCTTCCTCCTGTCATTATTTTCCAAACAGCCAAACAAAGCATGGATGCAGGAACTCTTCCAACGCTTTGTGGAGAAAGAAATCAAATTTCCTAACACTCCAAAACACAATAGTGGCTTTTTTTCCCCCTCCACATTTTGCAGAAAAAATAAACTCTTAGTCTTTCAGAATCCACCTAACTAATACTGAAACCTACACAAACCTAAAACGAGGCAGTTTGGATGCAAATTAATTAAAAGCTAATCAGAGTTTGCTTTAAATGAATTGTAATTACTTGAGAAAGCAACATCTTTTACTGATGTTTTAATAAGCTTTTATAGCGTAAGGGAGACGTTAAGTGAAGAGGTATTCAATTAAAGAATAACTTTTTTAAATTCTGGGACATGTTTTTATGTTGCAAAGCAATAAATCTTATGTTCTAATGTGCAAATAGAAGATTATTTATCCAATATTCCAAGAACGCTTTGAAATCAGGCTCTAAAGCAGCATGTTATTTTGCTTATTTATTCTAATTAAAAGCAGTCAGATTGTATTTTATTACTTTATAAAAGTTGCTAATTCTTTTGACAGCAATTTCTAGAATGCAAGTGAAAAACAAATAAAACTAATAAGAATTTAAATTAGAATTTGCTTAAATTATTTGTGTATTTTGTGTTTTAATTGCTCCTGAAAAGAGAAAAGAAACATAATCAACAAGAATTTCATATTTTTAAATGTATTAAAAGTCTAAGGAATTTCATTTTGGAGGTCTGTCAGAATGGGTTTACTTAAAAATAGTTTAAAAAAAATTTATTAACACTCCTTGAACTTTTAAACATTTTCTAACGTTGCAATCATAAACTTGTTTTTTATTTGTATTTTATAGGCTAAACCAACAAAAAAACGGGGCTGAGTTCAAACTGAAAGAAGTTTTAACCACTTAGTCCCTTCAGTAGAAAAGGAGACTTTAATATCTGGTGTTGTAATTATGTTTTGTTTTTGGGGTTTTTTTGGAAAACATTAAATTTAAAATGTAGATTTTTTTTGTTTAAACTAAAAGTTATTAAATGTGTTGATTACAGTTTTTCATTTTGATTTATATCTATCAAACAGCTGCAGCTGATCCAGAATGCTGCTGCTCGTGTTCTCACTAAAACCAGGAAGATAGAGCACATAACACCAGTTTTAAAGTCCCTCCACTGGCTCCCTGTAGCTCAAAGAATAGACTTTAAAATACTGTTGCTAGTTTATAAATCACTGAACGGCTTAGCACCACAATACATTAAAGATCTGCTTTTATTGTATCAACCTTCCAGACCTCTCAGGTCTTCCGGTTCTGGTCTGCTCTGCATCCCCAGAACCAGAACCAAACGAGGAGAAGCAGCTTTCAGCATCTATGCACCACAAATTTGGAACAAACTTCCAGAAAACTGTAAAACAGCTGAAACACTGACTTCTTTTAAATCTCAACTAAAAACCCACCTGTTTAGAATTGTATTTGAAATGTAATCAATTACAAATTTATTGATGGAACTTGACTTAATGATGTGTTTTGATTGTTGATTTTATGTTGCATTGTGTTTCTGTGTTTGTAATGATGTAAAGCACTTTGAAATGCCTTGCTGCTGAAATGTGCTATACAGATAGAATTTGATTGATTGATTGATTGATTGATATATTTAGCTGGAAGAATTATTAATAATAATAATGTAAAACAATGTGATGTTTTCATAAGTGTTTCTGATTTTTTGAAATTTTTTGTTTTTCAAGACATTTTTCTTTTTTTTACAAAATCAAGATTTTCACCAACAGACTCGTTGGTGATGTCAGCGCTCTCCAGGCCGCCATCTTGTTTGACAATCATGATTTACAGATTCTGATTATTTGGACTTTGAATTCACAGGAGGGATGGTTGAAATAAAAGCCAATTATTGAAAATATTTGTGTAGGCCTGTCACAATAATCAATAAATCAATTAATCGCATGGTAAATTAAAACAAACTCAATAATTTCCATCCAGTTTTTTCAACCGAAACCTTTTTTTTTTTGCAATTTTGTTTACAGAGACTTCATAATTCATTTTATTTGTTGTTTTCTTTATTTATTTAGCATTTTTTAAATATCTTCCAGTTTTAGTATTAAATATTTATTACATTTTAAAGTTTATTTATCTTTGGGAATGTTATTATATTACCTGAAAATGCTCTCAAAACAACAACATTATTGTTTATCGCAACAATTTCTCGGATAATTTAACATGACAGGCCAAGTCGGAAATCTAAATACTGCTTTTATTTCTCTCTCCCTGTAGTTATTCTGTTCTACATTTGCATTTTCCAGACTAAATCTATTTAGTTTTGTATGTACACTCTGTTTTCTTTTTTTCACTTCTCTGCCTGTTGCATGCTAATGTTCCCGAAGCACATAAATAGAAAACCCATTTCCACTGATAACACTCATTAAACTGCCTGTGCTGTAAGCCTTTGTTAGTCTTTAGATACTGTACCACAGCTGTTCTCCTTTTCATCCTTTTTAATGTTATTCCGTCGTTACCTCTCCGTTAATTGGCTCGCATTGTGTCTTTATGCTCAGTCGCATCAAGCTGACGCCCCGTGGGATTTCAGCGTCCAGCTTTTTCCACGTGAAAAACACTCAGCGTTGCAATCCCTGCTTGGTTTTCAGGTCTCTTCTGACTGATCAGACAGTAGTTGTATGGTGGAAGTACAGTAAACAACAACTGCCAGCCTGTATCAAACACAGATCCTCGGTTTTAGCTCGTCGTCGCCCCTCCGCAGACGCCACGAGTCGCCATGCATGTAATAAAGACAGTGTCACTCCGCGCCTTGATACGGCTGTCTGAGTCTATCAAGATCCAGGTTCTCTGGGGAAAATGAAAGAGTAGATCTACAGAAGCGGGACAAAATGAGATTGAGAGCTCTCTTCCTTTTTATGTCGAGACATTTTGAACTGAGGTTCCACTTTATTACAGCATAATGACATAAGCGCCGCAAATTCTCAAGCATTTGGAGATAAGTGGAAGGAGTCATTGAGGAGATTTTAGGCTTGATTATAATAAATTAGGATTCTGCAGAAACTCAAGCTTGATCTTCATCCCGAGAACACACCAAGCATCCCTAAGCACACACACTTTTCATGTGTTTGACCTCTTCATCTCGCCACAGGCCCACAAAATCCACTCCAAGACAAAGTTTTTTGGCCTCAGCTTCAATGAAAGCCCTTGAAGCGCCTTTACTTCCTCTTTCTGCTCGCCTTTTGTTTGCCTCCATCAAGCCAGCATCCACTGAACTTTATCTGCCTTCCCTTCACCTTCTCCAACCCCTAAAGACGAGCGCTTAATGTGCTGAGCAGGTGTGGAGGACGGCGGTGAGAACGCTCCATATTCAGCAGAAATATAAAAGCAGCACCGCGGTTCAACTACACTCTCCAGAATTACAAGAAAAGCTGTCAGAGAGGTCCAGACTCTCTTCTCAATGCATGACGGATCGCTGAGATTATGCTGCACTGAGGCAGCACTCCGAAAAGAGCTGGATACATCCAAGATTAATCTGCCACCCTGTGAATATTGGTGCCTCTCCTCTTCTGTTTCAACGACCTGAAGTCAAAGCCTCCTATCTGTACTGCATGACTGAGACGGATGAAAGGTTTACTTACTGAAATGGTGACGCTGTCCACATCTAGAGGAGCAGATGAAACTGAAAGAGGCAGAGTTAGAAAATCTAGCAAAAAATATCAAAAGATAAGACTGAAGGTGTCCAAACCTTTTGTCAAATTGGGCCAAAATTGGACACTCAAAAGAAAAACAACGTAAAATCAAGCAAATAAAGCATTCCGATATTTACTGTATGGTCAAAACTTTAAAGGGATTTTTACGACGGTGTATTAGGCCATTGTCAATTGAAAATTATTAACTTTCCCCCAAGAAACTCAGAAATGTTGTGATCAATCTCAGAAATTTTCTATAAAACCTGAAACTTTCCCCCCAAAAATTTGACATTTTAAATGTTGAATATTCCATATTATTTTGTAAAAAACAAAATTCTGAGATTGATTTAAAAATTTGATTTCTGAATCTACTCTCAGAAATGTACTTTGGGTTTTTACTACAGTGGCAATATTGCGGCTCGGGGGCCATTTGTGGCCCTTAGAATGATTTTGTGCGGCCATCAGCTGCAATTCAAAAATTATACAAATTTATCCCTTAGATTCAGATGGAGACTTTTAATTTGTAGTCAGGATAAAAATTCTTACCAACATAATTTTCTTTAAAAGTATTATAGTAAACGTTTTGAAACAAAGTGACGTAAATCCTGTTCTTGTTACTGTAAATAAATTTATTCCGTCGAAGCCAAAAGAAACAAGATGTCTTTATTTTAATACATCAAACATGCAAAATCTACAATGATGCATTTGGACCATTTTAGAGAGGAATAAAAGTAGCACATTTCTTCCAAAGAATTTTGAGAGTAATTTCAGAAATTTTCTAGAAATTTCTTTAGATCTTTATCAGAAATTTTCTACAAAATAACTAGGAAATTACTGAATTTCAAATGGCAAAAATTTTCTTTATTAATTGTCAAGTTTTCTGAAAAAATGTCCAAATTTTATAGAAAATTTCTTAGATTGAATCCAACATTTCAGAGTTTTTGGCGAAAGTTTATTCCTACAATTTTGGCCCACAAAAAGTTTGGACACTCTTGCTTTAATCTGTCTTTGCAATCACCTTTACTTGTGTTTAAAAACAAGATATAAATCAATAAACAAACAAGGCAGAGGCGCAAGAAAAGCCTGGTGGCCCGCCAGGCTTATAAAACACTGGGGGGAGGAGCGTCGTCTCGAAGGTGGAGCTAAGGCCACCCAGGCATTTGAATGGTTGCAATGGAGATTAAAGATTAAAAACATAATTTAAATCTAAAAAAAAATATTTGGTTTTATACTTTAATCATTCAACAATAAGGAAGAGAAGAAAGGGACCATTTTATATTTAAATGAAACATCTTAGCAGGACAGTAATAGAAAGGACACCTCCAAATGACTCAAAATAAAATATTGCACCCACATTTAAACAATTCTGCAGAAATTTCTTATTATTCTACCAAAATTGAATTTGCCTCATGCATTTAAGTGTAAAAACAATGCGTAAGGGGGGGAATATTTTTCCTTTTTCCTTTGATTTAGTGAGAAACCGGACATTTGGTGCAGGATTAGATCTTGTGAAAAAGTTGCGTGACTAATCCAAGCAGTGAGTCACAGATTGACTCGTCTTCACAGCAGCCCATCGGGTCTCTGGAGCGGGATGAGAGACCCGTCTGGCAGCGCCGAGCAGGAAGCAGCTGACAGATGATCACTTAGATCATGTAGATGTAAATACAGAAACAAAACAATACAACATGCTGCCATCAAAAAAAAAAAAAAAAAAACAGAGAGGGAGAGAAGAGAGTCTACTGGGGTTCTGGTTAAAATGTGCTTCACAGCCATTAAGTCATTCACAGATTTATGGAAACCAATATTTTGTCCCAGCTGGATTTTATTTACTTTTTAAAGCCCGTTTCCAATATCGCTTTAAAAAATATATATTATTAGACAAGGTTTGCTAGTACCTGGATCTGATTTAACATATTGCAAACAAAACAAAAAAAATCTTCTTCCTGTGAATTTATGCCATGTAACTTTAGATAAAACTCCCAGCATGACTGACTTTAAAGGCTACATGTACCTGCTCTGCTCATTTTCTTGGGCATTTAAAATCCAAACAAATATTATTTCACTCTGTCGTCGTGTGCAGCTCAAAGCCCCGCTGCTTTACAACAGCAAACAACAATTTAGCACCATCCGCGTTTCTGCACCGGAAGACAAGCAGCGATCAAATATGAATGGAGCTGCTGTCAGAAGGCATCAGGGCCGCGGCACGCTGCTGAAAATGAATGTCCTGCCTTCAACTCAACGTATGTCGGTGTTTATAACTTAGATAAGAGGCAGGCAGGGAAATCTGAGAAACTGAAAACCTTGGAGTCACCAAAATTAAACTGTTGTCTCATAAATACAGGCTGCTGTTGTTTGAAAATCAACCGTACTGGTGTAAAACATTTTTATTTCAATCATTTTGTGTAGACAATGAGGAAATGAGCAAAACTACCCAAAAGACAAACATTTTTAAGGATAAAAAAGGTTTAAGATGCAACTTAGGTCAGATATTTTATATGTAAACACTATAAAAGGACAAAGATTTGTTTTTTCTCACTATCTGATTTTAATTAATAGTGGTGTTGTTTTCATTTGCTAAAAATCACAGTATAAGTGTTTAATATCAGTAAATATAGATAATTATTCATCTTAAATATTGATAAACCTTTGGTGTGACCTATGTATTAATTTGTTTATTTGGAAAAATTGATTTTTGTCATTTTGTTATTCAGAGAAAGTAAAGAAGTGGGATGCTAGACTCACATTAAAGAAAACTGAAATAGTGCTTCAATAAGTCACTAATTACATTTTCTTATATTTCCTTTTAATCAGATTTGCTAGTTTTTTGGTTGAATTATAAAATAAAAAGTCAGAGAATGTTTAGAAATGGTAAGTATTGAAAATTAGTTATAAAAATAGAGTTTTGTTACACTAACTGGGTGCACTTATAATTTAATTTTGGTTTGTATTTTTCAACATACAAGCCAAAAACAAAACCTTACCAAGTATTTTTGTCTAATTTCTACTATGAATATTTTAATAAGACAAAACAAACTCACAAGTAACTTTTCAGCAAGAAATATCAGCTTATTTTAAGTCAATAATTTCTTAATATTGATTTAAAAAGTGCAAGTTATAAGTGGAACGATACTTTTTTGACTTATGACTTGTACTTTCTCATCAAACCTAAGGAATTATTGACTTAAACAGCCTCCTATTTTATTCTGAAAGTTATTTTTGCTAGACCAAAAACATTTGGTGAGATTTTGTGTAGAAGTGAAACTAAAACTGGTAGACATTACGATTAAAGGTTTAATCGGCTAAATTGGAGAAAAATAGCAAATCTTCACTCTTTTCATCATCTCCCATTGTGAAAAAGTGACAGCACCCAGAGGACGAGTCTGCAGCTTGTATCAATAATTCATGTGTTCATATCTTGAACAAATATGGAGTCCTTTTAGTCCGACGTTTAGCCGAGACGGAGAGGAAGGAGCCAGGAGCCGTCGCAAACATCAGCGGTTAATTGCACTAATTCTGGAACGGCTATGATACGCCTCTGCAGACCGGTGGAAATTAATGTCTGAAGGCAGGAAAAAAATAAAAAAGCTCCTGTGTTGTTTAAGAAATTAATTACAAGCTTTTAATGAAAAGGAAGCGCTCCCATTTGCATTTTCATGGCTTGAATATCCGATGAACGTCACGCTGATGCGGACTGACAGGACGGGGTTTCTCTGCTCTGACCACACGCTAATGAAAATTGCCTTTTAACCAACATAAAAAGTCGAACCAAGATAATGTCCCTTAAAGTCATTTCCATTGATTTTTGGATGCTGCTTTTGAATAGCACTTATCTATAATTTACATCGTAGCTGTACGTCTCCAAGTTGCTGCTGTGGTTTTTAGCGTTCCTTCCCGCTTGCGATCGGACGTCTCCACTTGTCTTTTAACCCTGAGGGCCGAGCGCCGCGACATGAAGGAACATTCCCCAGCGTCCGGCACATTGCAGCGACAAATTTATGAAGATGGTGTTTTGAGAGGCGGTTCGACCCTTAGCATGCTGGCAGAATGCCCCGAGGATAGCCAGTAATGGATTGCATGATATCCACACATCCGTCACCAGCCAAGATGGGAGGGCGAGAGGACTCTCATTACGATTAGGAGTGCCTCGTTCGCTCTCTGCTTATGTTCAAGGCCAGAGGTCTTAGTTTTCAAAGCGCTGGATCTTCGGGGCTCTTCAGCAGTTTGTTTTTAACAAGCAGTGACAAATAACATATTCTCCTCTTCCTCCTTCGTTCTTCAGCCTTTTATCTTTGCTCAGACTTTGAACCAGGCCTTAAGGCAGCCATGGCCCCCAGGAAACCTGTCTCCAGACACAACACCCTCCCGCTCTGACATCTCTTTATTAGATAACAGGCAGGAAGCTGCTAATACATCTCACTTTCCTCATAAGGTCCACACAGAATCATTAAAACTGACAATTATTATAAAAATACACGATCGGCTTGTTACAGATTAAAGCTGAGTCTTGCTTGTGACCCTCAGAAGTAACGTAGCCTTTACTTGTGTCTCAGATCTGTGAATATTTGTAGTCACACTAATGAGGCTGTTTCTCTGAATCTGAAAGAGATAAAATAGTCCAAATTTATTTCGCCTCACTTTACATATTTCACTTTCTTTTTTTAACCTGATTTGTTATCTTGGACCAAATTTACACTGATTGTAAGATCTAATGTATTCATTCTGGTTCTGCCTGAGCTTTTTATAACCAATGAAATCGGAACGTCGTTGGCTACAATTTCCTGGTAAAACAAAAATATCAGAAAAAGATCGTCTTTGGAAACTTGTAGCACAATAAATATTTAGTTTATTGCCAGTATATGCCAAACACATATCAAATATTTAGTTTACAAACTAAATATATTTAGGTTGCCAAATAAATAGTTCATTTTTAACTCAATATTTAATTTGTTAGCTAAATATTAAGCTCTAAACTATTTAGCTTGCTAGCCAGTTATTTTGGAGCTAAATATTTAGCTTGCTAACTAAATCTTTAGTATAGGTAGATAGTGTGTAGCTAGATGTTTAGATTGCTACATAAATATTTACTTTGCAGTTCAATATTTAGTTTGTAAGCTAATTATTTTGGAGTTAAATATTTAGCTTGCTAACAAAATATTTAGTGTGGGGCTAAATATTTATTTTCTAAGCTAAATATTGAACTGCATGCTAAATATTTAGCAAGCTAGCTAATTAATTTGAGGCTAAATATTTAAATTGCTAAATAAATACTTAGTTTAGAGTTTAATATTTAGTTTATAACTATATATTGAGCTCCAAACCAAATATTTAATTTGCCAGCTAATTATTTTAGAGCTAAATATTTATCTGGCTGACTCAATATTTTGTTTCTAAAGGTATTTTGTTTCATTTTAAAGGTAATTTTAGGCAGGCTGGATGACCTTTCATGACCTCTGGAAACATTTCTGAATACCTTTAAAATGATAGCGGCATCTTCTGTTGAGTATTCAGTCAATGTAAACATAATCACAATACCATGTTTTTAAATTCTCCACCTAAAATTGAACCAAAGTATGAAAAAACCTAAAACTAATAAAAGCTTAGATGGTGATAATAACTAGTAAACACTGAAGTCCCAATTAAATGAAACCTGTTGTGTTCATCCACATCAGAAAACAGTGAAACTCGGCACAAAGCCACACATTTAATAAAGCATTTTTCTGCCTCAGGTCTAATAAAGATGTATGTGTTATTCTCTCATGTCCTCCAGCAGCTGAAGAAAGATGGATTTCTTTGTGAGATATCTTTCTTGTGAGAGAGAATACATTAGCTGCCCGACTCCTCAGACTCGCTCTGATATTTACACACCCAACACACACTCCTAAATTAATTAGAAAACAACTTAATGGAGTGGCTGAGGGCTTCATAAGCCGGCCTTAACGACTCCACCCACACCAGCCTATTTGGAGATTGAAATCTAATTCAAACGGCTCTGCAAAGATTCCCGTCATTATGACTGGCATCTAATTATACACGGTGAGCGCGGTGACGGTGTAAGAAAGAATTAAAACTTGTCGTGCAAGTCACCCTCTATCTGAGCTGTTCTGCTGCCTGAAAAGGATTGTCTAAATGATTTCAGCTAAACGGTGATGAAAGGCGGCGCGTCTGACTTGTCTGTAGTGAAGGAAAGGTGATGGGTGCTGATTACAGCGGGCGCCACGTTAGCGCCTGAAGGATTTACTTTATTTTTTACATTTTTTGTCATTAAGTTTGGAGTCTTTCACATCCCTGAAGAGTAATCAAGCTGCTCTTATTACAAAATTGGGTAGAAATTAGTTACATTTACTCAATTACATTTACTTTTGAGTAAAATTAAACTGTAAGCTCAACAAATTTTGATGGTTTCCATTTTTAAAACATCTTCCAGGTTTAGTGTGACTTTTTGTTCTTTACAGTTCAACTGAAAAACTTAAATTAAAGGAAATAAAATGTATTATACAACTTATTGAAGCAGAATTTGATTCAGTTTTCAAAAATATAAACCTAGCATTTCACAACTTTACTTTTCTCTTAATAATAAAAAAACTTGCTTCCAATAACAAATGCCGTTTTAGAATAGGAAAAATAGGCAAAGTGTTACTAAAAGTAAAGTAATAATATTAATATTATTAGTAGTAATATTAATTTAAATTAGTTTTTCACCTTTAACTTGGAAATTTTGCAGAAAAAAAAACATTCAAACCAGTAATTTATCCAATTCTATTTTATTTTAGGGAATGAAACTTGTTTTTTTTTTAATTGAAAAAATAAACTGAATCATTTATTTATTTGCATTCTTAATGTATTTTTTATATTGTTTAAAAATATAAAAAATATGTAGAATGTATAATTTTTTTTATCAACTAATCATCAGAATAATAATAATGTAATAAAATTTATCCTAGCAGTTTAATTTAAGTATTGAGACAAACAAAAAGCTCCACGGTAACCTGGTACTTTTAATTTTAATTTTAAAAAATGAACACTGTTAGATTAATGTTGATTTCTTCTCATTTTTTTCCATTTTTAAAAAATGAGTTACCTAGCAACAGGAGAATAATGAATGAATTAATGTTTTATTTGTTTCTATTTTTTGTTTATTAATGTGTTTACCTGGCTTCAACCATAAGTGCCACATTAAAGAATAAGCTTTCTGCTTGATGCATGTTATCCATTAAAGCCACTGAAGTGAGCTGCTGGCACACAGGAAGCTAATTGTGTGTTATTGGTGCATCAAAGCTCTTTTTCTGCTGTTAATGGCAAACATGTAGTGATGTAGCGAGGCTCGCGCCGCCATTTCACAGCTTTAATAAGAGACGCTGGAGAAAATAGGCCCGTCCAATTAATCAGCACCTATTAAAACATCCTGGCTTTCCTGGGTGAATGTCTCAAATCCTCCAGGTGAATGAATAAACAATTAAACCAAACTAAATTTGACATTTTGAAAGAGCCCGCGGTGATCAGAAATAATGTTGGATGATGAGCAGGGGTTAACGCCAGCATTTAAAGTCAATGAAGCAATCAGAGAGACTAATTTATTATAAGCTATTAATGAGCTAATGAGGCCTGTAATTCAGAAAAATAAAGACACTTTGTGATGTTTGACTCTCAAAAGCCTCTTTACAATGTTTGTGATAAATGAAAAATATGCAGAAAGTACCACATCTTTCTAAATAATCAAAATAATGAACTATAATTCTTAGCGAACTTTTAAACATCTGAACTTTTTAAACTCGCTGAGTGTCGATTTTTACACTATATCAGTGAAATGGGCGGTTGCCCTGGGCGGCATCAGATGGAGGAATGTGGGGCGTTGTACTTTTACATGAGCATCAACTAAAAAAACTAAAACATTTTTAGCAGTTGTGCCATTCCTAAGTAAGTTTAGGTGGCAAACAATTAAGTAAAATAACTAAAATCTGTGCTAAAATCTTAATTTTTCCTTTTTCTTTCCTTGAGTAAAGAGCAAACTGAGATGGATTATTGTACAATTTATGATGTTTTCATATTCTTGTATGATATTTGCCTCTTGAATGCTTCTTTTATATTTTTTTTTATTAATTTTGTAAAAAAAAACCTGATTAGTAGTACATGAAAAATCAGCAGAAAGTACCACATTTTTTAATTGTCAAAATAATCATTCATTGGTATAAAAATAAAAAAATTTGCTAGCTTGTTTTATTGAGACAGAGAAACATCTTAACTGTTTAATCTCCACCCGGTTTTGTTTTCATATCATATTGCCAAAATGGGCGGTTGCCCTGAGCGGCATCAGACGGTGGAATGTGGGGCGTTGAGCACCAGTTAAAAAAACAAAAACGTTTCTGTTTGTATTGGTTTTTTGAATTGCAGTGAATAAGAACTTCTTGATAAAATCCAAAAACATTTGCATCTATTCTTCTTTAAAATGCCTTAAAGCTCAGATTTATGGCATTTATTGCGTTTATCAGAAAAATGCGACCAGTAATGCAGATAGATTAACCTTTTAAGCATCAAATGAAGATTTGTGTTCATATTTTTCTTGATCTGACAAAGGAAAAGCTCATTTTCTACATTAATAAGTCAGTTTAAGCTATTAAACTAATAAAAAATGTAGCAAAATAACCCAAATATTCTTCAAAATCAGAATTTTCATCATTTTTCCTTTGAGAAAAGAGCAAACTGAAGTTATATTATATGGTAGCACAGTTTTATTCAGAAGAACCTATATACCAGAACTACAATTAAGCTTAAAATGACCTGATCGATTATTCTGTCAGTCCGTGTGTGAAGCCAACAGGAGGTTATTCTGCATTTCATGCTTTCCTTCTGTCAGTAAAAGCCACTGGGAGCGCCTTTGCAAAGTTTCTTCCTGCTGTGGGAAAATGTGCAAGAAATACTTTTTATTTGCCTTTGTTTGAATAATGAAACCATTTCCCTGCCGTCAGGTTTGAATCAAACCTTCAGCAGCTCATGAAATGAAATGTATCCCATCGTGTTCTTTATTATAAACTTTCTTTTGTGCCAAATTTGGGACCAGAACAGGTGAAAGTGATCCGGTTCTGACAATAAATTAAGCAGTTTCTGGTTCTGTTACAGGAAGCGATGAGATGACTGCTTCAGGATGAAACTTTCTGCAACAACAAGAGCAAATCAAGGTAAAGAACCACAAAACAAACCAAGAAAAGATTTTAATGATCAAATTTATGCTACATAAAAGCTCTTGGTTGGGCATTTTTGTAAGTTTTCCGGCAAATTCAACTCTTGACGTTATAACAATGTTTGAACAACTGAGCAACTTTCAGGAGTTGAGATGATTAATTGGATTAATCACCGATTTAAATAATCCTGAACTAATTCAGTACAGACACAAAAATAAGGATATTTGCGGAAAGAACAACATACTCAGAACAGATATTAAGCCAAAATTGTACCAAAAATATACATTTGGCATGTAAGATAACAAAAATCTTCTATTTGTTTGAATTTGTTCAACCCAGATTTCCTCAAGTGGCACTTCAGGTAAAAAAAATATAATCTAAAATCATAATTTTCATCATTTTAAAATTGTTTTTAACCAATCCAAACCAAACGCATTGGTGACGCTCAAGCCAAGTTTGCAGTACCATAACTCTGCCACACTTTGCACTATTTGAAACATTTCAACAGTTTCTTAAAGGGGAGACGTTGCGCTTTCCAGCCAATATCGGGTTATTACGGTAATTTCACTCCCGCTGTAGCAGGAAGTGAAATTAATCGGATGAAACACTCTTTTAATGGACGGTAAATTGTGAAAATAACTTACTAGATATTGAGAGTTGCTCTGGATAAATGGGTAAATGCATATTTCCTCACAGGACATTTAAAGAACTGCGTACAATTAAACTAAGCAAATATATCCAGGCGGATATTTGAAACTTAGGTAATAAATACCGCAAGCTGAAGTTTTAATTTTTCACATTAGCTGGATTTTTTTTCTTTGCTCTTAAGGTTCAGGGCGCTCTTGTTTTGTATTATACACAGCAGCATGTTTCTGATTCCCTTTGTGTTTCTGTTAATTATCTTGTTATTGTCTCGGGGAGAGATATGCAGAGAATACAGGAAATAAAGTGGCAGTATAACCCCCATCTGTTGCCAAGGTCACTTGGCGCGCTATAAACACATCCGTCATGAGCAGAAAATGTTCACACTTTACTGGAAATGGAGTCGTTAGTCTTGCTGACATTTCTCGTTCAATATTTTGGATCATTGTGTGGGATAACAGGGCCGATGTAATCACCAGAGCAGATATAATCACGTTTTTGATCTATTTATACAAACCAAGACACTCAACTTACCTAAAAAAAAAATTGGCAGCACAACCTGATGACATTCTCCAGCACTGCCAGCGTGTGGTTCTGCTTTCTTGCCTCTGACATTCTTCGTATAACCGTCTTTGAGGATCGTCTAGCCAATGAGACGAGCCTTCACAAAGGGCAAACTCCCCAACTTCCTGTCAGTCATGCATGCACTGCTTCGGCTTTGTTTCATCTCAAATGCCAAAGTGGGAGTACAACCGCGTCTTGGCAGCTGAATTCAGGTGGAATCAGAGACCAGACTGTTAATCATCGCTTATTTCCCAAATTTGTCTTTCTTTTTTTTGGGTTTGGATCACTTTATTGAAAAGAAAACGGCGTTAATAACCCAGATACACGTGGAGCCGCTCTGATTTAGAAAGTAACCATCCTGCTTAATTAGAGACTTCGTTGGCAGGGGAAGTCAAAACAAATCCAAGTCCTGCCTGTGAAACTTTAATTAAACACGATGGAGTTGGCCGCACTCTATCATAATTTCCCTGCTTTGCTGTTCACGTTGTGCCTGTCTTTTTATATTTTTTCACAAGCTAGAGGTAGTAAAATATAAAATATAATGCAAACGGCTGAAATATTAAGCAATACAATGTAGAAAGGCAGGTTTTCAGCAAGCAGTTTGAGTGTCTGGGTTTCGTCCAGATTCATCTCTAAATGTAGTTTTTTGTTGTTGTTGTCTTGAACAGTTCAATTCATTTCCTGAAGGTCATGTGTTTTTGTATTTCCCATTTTTAAATAAATATATCAACTACAGGAAACAGGAAGTTGTAGATTTAACAAATAAATGTTTTTTTTTTATTTAATATTATTATCTCAACAAATATACTTAAGTTTTGTGCGCAACAAAACTATTACTGCAACTAACGATTATTTTAGTTCTGGGATTTTTCTGATGATTAATCGAATAAAACAAATACTCAAATTGTACAGATTTTTCATTTAACCACTTATGAATTTTTATACAGAAATATGTTAAAATATTAAAATAAATAATTGAATTCCTTTTTCAAATAAAATAAAAATGTATTTGGTGAATTGTAACCATTTGAAGCCAATTCACCAATCTGAGGAGATTTGTGTTAAACATATTTACAGACAACGATGTGTGCAGATTAAATGTAAAATAAACTTTTTTTAGTGCAGTTTTGGGCTAATTATAACTCTGTCTGTTGTTTTCTCAGTCTGTATACTCCAGTTAATGATTAATTGGATACTAAGTTAGTTGATTATTTCAAAAAATGATTAATCACGAATAATATAATTAGTTGTTTCAACCCTAATCAAAAAATAAGTTTGTTTTTTGCTCCAGTTTGCCAATGAGGGCAGACGGAGCCGTATGTCAGCAGAGAAGTTTCAACTTTTCTCCAAGCAAAAAGTAAAACATGAACGGATACGGTTTTAATTTTCAGCACAGCAGAACGTGCCTCAGTCTCTGGAGTTTTTTTTATTACTTACGTTGCTGTTTATTTTAAAAACGACTCACTTCTAGTGTTTTCAAACTCAAAAAATCGCCATTTTTTTTTCTAGTTAGGCAAAGCAATTTGGAAAACCTCAGTAAAAAACCCATAATGGTAAATGAAATAACTTTAAACTGAGAAAAGTAAGAGTAGTATTTTATTTTTTAAACATTTTCAGTTGGTTAACTGGTTGTTGAATCCATGCCATGAAGGATGAAGGCTAAGCAGCGTCCAACGTGCTGCTAGCAGTAAAGCGGCCAATGAGTGTGCATAAAACCCACCTTTGGTTTTGTAAACTGAGTTCCCTGCTTACATTCAGCATCTGTAATAAATCGTGTGTTAACTCGCCCCAAGGCTCGACGGTTATTGGTTTTTAAAGCTACATGAAGTCCCGTTGGAGAGCAAGTCTGACCCAATAGCTGCTGAAATGGATTTCTATGTTTCTATTTGTATAGATCTACTACTAATTTCCTTTATATTACTGCCTTTAATTAATATTTAATTCTAATTGTTCATTTTGGTCAACCTTAAATTGACGTTTCAGCTGCTGAAAGCTTCAATCTGACCACCGGCTGCCATGTAGCACAGCTTTATTAAAGCGGTAGCTGCAGCGCTGCACAGCTTGATGAAACTTCATTTAAGCTAAAACAATCTGAGAGGCTCTGCAGAGACGGGACGTAACTCTCAGCAGCAGTGGCAGCCTCTTACACCTCACACAGAGACCTGATTAATATTTGTGTTAATAATAATACCTTAGAGCTAAAAGGCATTCTGACCCTCCTCTCAGGACTTCCTTTTATTAATTTTGACATCAGCTTCAAATGAACCTGTAATGCTTCCTGATGGTTTCATTTTAAATGTTCCGCTTTCATGGATCGGTATAGTCAAAGCAACCCTTCTTTGTGAGTCAGTGTTATATTTTCAGATCTTTTTTTGGATACCATTTCTCAGATATAGAAAAAAGAAAGAAAATGCAGCATGGAAAGCTGAAATACTTCAGTGCAGTTCTACTTGAGACGCCATTGGCTGGTGTTTTCAAAGCAGACCAATCCAGGCACTCCATTCTTTCTCCTTGCAGTGATTGGCTGCAGCCCCAAAAGCAGGAATAAATGAATGTCGAACTCAATTTCATTTCAGGACAATGGTGGCAAAAGGTATTCACATTTCTTTGCTTTCAATTAGCACTCCATAAAATTTAGCTTAGATCTTTTAATGTTGTAGTTTGACCTCCAACCACAAGAGGGCAGCACTGGGGAACTTTAAGTGGAGGCAGTTGATACAGAAATAAAGGTGGCGGGATATTACCAGAACACAAAAGAGAAACAAATAGAGTCTGGTGTGGGATGATATATTCACTTTATGCTGTTTTGTTTTGAAATATAAACACAGAAAGTTTGATGGAGCAGCGATGAAAATGTATCGATTTACTGCGAAGGCCAAGATTTGACCATGATAGAAAAGCAGAGGAGAAAGCAAAGAAAAATGGTAACATAAGCATCTTTTCTTCTACTAAACAACATAAGAGGTTAGGGTTTTGTTATATTTCATTAATATGCCTAAGTTTAATAATGCGAGAAAATCTTTTTACTTTTTCTTAAAAATTCAGTATATTATAAAATATTTAGCTTTTCAGAAAATGGTCGCTTATCAGTTAATCATTAGTTGATCAATTAAATAAATTAACTTTAGATTAACTCAACATCTGGCAACTTTATCGATTGATATTTAAGCACACAGCTTTTAATTAAAGTTGTGTTCATGTGTTCCTCTAGTACAGAGCACAGGTGTCAAACTGGAGGCCCGCAGGCCAAATCCAGCACACCAGAGCTATTTATGTGGACACAAAGGAGTCTTTAAATAGGCAAAACCTATGAAGATACAGACAAAAGTTTCAATATTCAGGCGTCTAGTCAATAGAAACAATTTTGAATATCCTAACTATCCCCCAAAATTAACATTTTGTGTTACTGAATGTAAAACTGTGAGAAAAGTTTTTTTTACATATTTTTAAAATATATCTTGTTTCGAGGGTCCGTTCAGCAGAAACATTACTGTTCCAGCTCACACTGCTGCCATATTAAGATTCAGCGATAATCAGTGGGAATAAGAAGCTTTCACAGTTCAAAATGTGAAGTCACAGAGTACACATGCGCCATTAAGACGAAGTGGCCTCAGCGCTCTCTGTAAACCCAGACGAGCGTGGCTCAGAGTGTGAATCAGGGCCAGTGTTATCAGGCTGTCAACACTCTGAGGCCTAAATCCCATAATAACAAACCCCGGCTGCTCCGATGAAGACTCCGGTCAGAGGAAGAAGAAGAAGCTGCCCCCTGAGTCACCCTCTGCATCTGCATTGTTAATGTTGAGTTGATGTGTTCACATCAGAAACGCTCCAGTTCAACAGCCACACTTCTACATGAAACTCACACATTATACACATCGCAGATGCTTTTATGTGCTAACATTTATTCGTTACTATTTGATGCCTCTTAGTGAGACATACAACACATAGATACAAACCAAATAGGATATTCTATAGTTCTTATATGGCCCTCTAAATGTTATTGAATCAATCAAATCAAAATAACTTATTTTGCTGGACGATACATTTTCCCAGGAGTTATTGCGATAATTTTGAGACCATTTTTAAGTCATATAATGGTAATAATAATGTAATAACACATTCTCAAATATCGATAAACTTTAAATTATAATAAACATTTAACACTGGATTTGGAAGATATTTTAAATATTCAAAATAAGTGAACAAAACAACATTAAATGAATAAACAATATAATATCCAAATGAAAATTAATGAGTTTATTTTAATTGGATTAATTTTGCGAAAAGCTTATTTTGTCAAGTTACAGTTTTTCCGTGAATTTACAAAAAATCAACAAATCCCCACACTTCTTTATGCTAATCTATAATTGTGAGTTTATTGCAAATTTTCCACAAAACTTATAAAAAATGTAGTGTTTAAGTGATGCTAACTCCCACCTGCAGGTGGCAGTATTCCTTACTTCTACTCCACTTCTGCCTCAGCTTTAGTCCATGATCGATTTGATAATGAAGAGTCACATTTATTGTCATAAATATGTGCAAATATTTTTTAATCTGCTTCATAAAATCAGACATTTTAATTGCAAAAAATTTCACAAATAATTACATTTTTAGGGTCAAAATTCGATTCAGAAACAATTTTTCTTGAGATTTTCTTTAAATTATGTGAGTGACAAGAGGAAAAGACAGTAAACAAAATAAACATTTATTTAAAACAATCTTATAGGGTTCCATTATATTATCTGTTTTATATATTTAAACAAAATAAGTTTGTTCATAAATTTGTCTAACTTAAATTACCTGAAGTTAGCTTAGCTGCCTTACTTTTTCTTAAATAAAAAAAAACTAAAATACATTTTTTGGCTATTTTGAATTGCACCTCTAAAAACAGTCATGGAATCCTGGAGTGTAAAAAGATGCTCAATATTATTTAATAATATCTGTATCAAATTTAGACGCAGCTATTTATTAATATTTTAACATTTTAATGGATTTTATCAATGCATTCTGCCACAACCGGCCCTTTAAGGGCATTCACACCCCTGCTCTGCAGCATCCATGCATATTATACATGCGTCTTTGCATTTAAAGAATATCCTTTAATGCAGCAAACTGTAAAATGCACATTTCACCCCACTGAGAAATGCATGCAGGCTTTTCAACCCCAACTTACACCATTCTTCAGCACACAGTGATGCTTTAAGCCCTGGAATGGATGAGCGTGTCGGCGTGGACGTTTGATTTATCCTCGTAATATCCGTCGGGTCAGTGGGACCTTGGGAAGGCTGGGCCATAAAATCAGGGCTCTGGCTGGGCCTTTTTAATACAGTCTCAGTAAAATGGCTGAAGGTCAATGGCACTCTCACTCAATCAGATAAAAACAGCCGGAGCAACTCTTGTAGCGCCAGAGTTGGGCCGATACAGCACAGTAATTATAGATAGATGTCTTGACTTTTTCTTTTTTTTACCAAGGGAAGTTATTCCGACTCTATAGAAACAATAGCAGATGCACAACTTTCTTTGTATTGTTTTATGTTGCTGTGACAACCAAGTTTTCAATCTTGACTCTCAAATTAAATGTTTTTACTCCATAAAAAATGGTTTGTTTAAAGACTTTATTAGTTTGATAGAATTCCTCTATTATCTGCAGTTTTCAGATAATAGAGTATATTTTGGCATAAACAATGAAAACATGGATCCATCTTGCGTATTACTGGTAATTAATGCTGGTGATGATGGTGGTAGTGGTAGTGTACTGGTCTGGAGATTCTCCCTAATACTAACTGATCATTGTTTAAAGCAGGAAAGCAACTTATTGATTGAATTAATCTAAAGTTTATTGATGTAATGAGTTTCCAAAACAAGAAGGGCTGCATTTTCCATAATACCTGAATTTAACAAGAACATAATTAAAATTTAACATTATTTTGAATCAGTTGTATTAAATTCTGAGTGAAATAACAGAAAATAGTTTTTTTTCACATTATTAAACTTACATATATTTAGCAAACGCAGCAAAACAGAAATAATCTTAAGGACACACATATCGCTGAGTATATTGCTAAATATATATTAAACATTTAAAACGCACAACTCTAGAGACTATGTGGATAAGGTTGCTAAATAGGAAAATGAAAGATGAAAATAATAAAATATCTGACACATTTAATTCCTTATGAACGGTACTATCTACGGTTTCTCTAGAAGGAATGTTAAACTTTTGTTTAAATGTTTTAACGCCCAAATCTTGGCATCATGTTATTAAGCTGCTTATCAAGTGTTTATATTTCAGAACAGAACCACATAAAGTCCCTTTTGCATCCCAAACTGGACCGTTCTCTTTCCCGTTCTGGTATGGTGCTGCCATCTTTGTTTCTGTATCAACTGGCTTCACTTACAGGATGATCAGTGGCGACCTCTTCTGGGTGGAGGCCAAACCACAACACAACGTTAACAGTTGATCAAATGGAACTAGTTTTAATCTAATAAACTTTTAATTGACCACAATCGCTGAGGAAACTAAACTAAAGATTAAACCAAACAGATCCATGAAGCTTCTGCTGTGATTAAACATCAAAACCAACAAGTTCAATTTAGACGCTGCTCTAAACTTTAACGCAAACTGAACTGACTCAAATCTGACGTTTCTTTTAGAAGTTCAGGATATGTGAAGGCCTTAATAATGAATATTTTATGCTCTTGCAGATTCATAAAAGCAACTTAGGGTTGCTCAGAGGTTTAACGAAGCGGTTTTGGTTTTCATATCCATTATTTACTCCTTCGCCTTCATTGTTCCCTCAAGCTCAAGTCAACCTTGTATAATATTTCAAAGTTGTTCCAAAATTTATTGACAATAAAAAGGACTTTGATTGGCTCACATCAAGCACAGAGGTTTAAGTTGAATAATATTTAACTTTTGTAGCTTTACTGTGATTTTTGATGTTGATTGTTTACGTCGCTACATCTGGGTGAAGTTTTCTACCTTAAGATTATTATGCAGAATGTTACTATGAACCGTTTTTTCCAGCTGAAATCTGAATAAGAACAAAAAGAAAGTTGCATCAACGCCTTAGATTCAGTACATACCAGCTGCATTCAATCATTTTCTGTTGCTGCTGATCTTCTCAGTCTCCCTTTATGATTTAATCTGTGGAGTATTTTTTATTTCTAAGCTTTGTTCTTGTGTTTTCGGCTGTAATTGCCGTCGGTCTGTTCTGCCTGTACTTAATGTGTTGGAGTAGTAGAGTTTTTCCATCTCTGCAGCTCCAGCTCCTGTTGAGCTACCTTGAAAAGTAAAGCTGAGTTCAACTGAAAAGCTAGCTGCTGTAAATAGTTTCCTGTCATAACATGTCTAGTGGGAAAAAGAAGTTGTGGTTTCACATATTTCAGCGAGCAGTCAGGCTGAGAAAAATGCTGTTTCAGCTGCAGAATCCCCCTTTTTTAATGACAATTTATTGTGTACAATACAACAAAACAGATAATGCCAAAATTATTTAAAAAAAAAAAAATCAAATGATGCCCTTTTTCTAAAAATAACATTATTATTATTCAGCAGCTCTCGCAGCAAAAACAAACAAAACATATTTCACATTAATTACTGTGATCAACTGTCTTTAAAGCTCAGCATTGCCGTGACGAATAATGTTTCTGAAACACGTCTCTGAGTGAAAAAGCCCAACAGCTGCACTGTTTTTATGATCCCGCTCCATCACTATCTGATGACTTATTGAGGTTTTGTGTGTTGGTGGCGTGTTGTCTTTTTGTCGGGCTGCAGAAATTAGAACTCAATTCAGAGCAGAGCGACGTCGCCTCAAAGCGCACGCTTTCAGGGCGAGTGGAAAACAAACAGATCTGCAGAGAAAGAACGGCGGCAGTTGTGATTAATTGCGTGTGCATTTCCTTCCGTCGGTTTTGGGAGCGACTCTGACGAATGAATAAAATGTGATTTGGAGGGTTTAATTAGACAGAGAGCTGTGGAATCTAACAACCAGCATTCACTGGGAAGAAAATACATTCCTGTGTTTTTTAGTTTCTTTCTGTCATACACAATTCTGTAGGGATATCTATTCTTTTTTTAAATTTCAATTAAAGCAGTAAAAACAAGGAACTCGGCAGCAACAACTTAACATGAATATGTATGTTCATTTTGAAGTAAAAATAAAGAAGCTTGTAAGTTTTACTTTACATTAATCTAGCCAACAGCGCTCTGTTAGCCTAAATATTTAAAATTATTTGACGTAAAAAGTGAGAATACAACGGCCAGCTAACGGTTAGCGGCTAATGTTTTCACTTAATTGCAGGAAACTTCCAATCAGGTTTGATGTGTGATTTCACACACATCAGATTTAATCATAATGAAATGCAATTGAATCTCACATTATGATATTTTTTTCAATTTATGGGTAAAAATAGATGGACGGGATTTTTTATTTTATTTTGTTGACTGCAGGAGTCAAAGTGACAGACAACTAAAAAGTTAATTTTTGGCTTAGATTTTTTAGATTAAAAGTAGCTTTTGAAAATAACAACCTTCAAGTCACACATTTCTGTTTTTGAAATATTTTTTTATTGGTCTGACGATGTAATATTCTAATTTCAAATATGTTTTCGTTAGCTGCAAATATAAAATCTAAGCAATTAACAGAATTTTTTTTTTTTAAATAATCAAATATAAAAAAATAACCTTAGATAAGTTTCATTAAGGGACAAACAGCTTTCCAAACCAATATGAACTCACTTTCATTGATGACATTTTCCAAAACTGGAACATTCATAAACTTTTCCCAAGACAAAATTGAAGACACCACTTCAGCAGAACCTGTCTGACAGCATGAAGTAGGCTGAAACATCTCAAAAAGCAAAACGTCATGCCCTGAAATTTAAGAACAAACGATTTAATGGAGACAAAAAAAGGTTGCAAAGTCATTTCTAAGAATTTGGGTCTTTTATTTTTCCTTTACAAATTAAAATCACTTGAAACCTTACTTTTTAATTCACTCACATGATCTTAAATATTAAGTTTGACAAAACAAAAGAAATACTAACACTTTGTCTCAGCTCTGTTGACAAGTAGGTAACTTTATTTAAAAACAAACTTCTAATGTAAATGATTCACATTAGATGTTGAGCACATACTTTGTTCTGTGAGGAAACATTTTTAGCTGCATATAAATACATGTATTTGTAATGCTTATGAGCCACTAGAGACTATACATCCAGTTAATGCAGTCTCTTTCAGCAATAATGAGTTTATCCACAAGAGATTTCTTCTTTTTTTTTTCTCCTCTCAGCTGGAGACCTGCTTTAAAGGTCCTAATGTTGTGTTTGCGCGGGCGAAATGGAAGATTTTTGTAGGAAAACACATTAACTGTTGGGATTTAGTTATAGATTAACTGCGCTCTGGTTATTCCTCAGCCTCTGCAGCCGGTGTCCATCAGTGCTAATGTTTCCTTTTGGCATTAAACACCTGCTGCTGCTGCTGAGGAATCTGGAAACTCTTGAAATTAAAACACGGGTTGTACAGCTACTGCAGCACAAAGCTGGATATATAAGAGAGAGAACTATCTGGATAAAAAAAAATTAAGGTTATTTGGCATCAATGCGTTGGAAAGATCCAGAATGAACGAGCGCTTCTCCCCCGTGACAAACTGTCAGGCCTGCTTACTGCCATTTAGAACGACCTTGTCACTCCTACTTGGCATATCTTTAAATTACGTCCCACTGAGATCCTCTAATGCCATCATTACGATTATTAATGATACATGACACAAGCCACGACTGGGAATAATGGTTTCCTTATGATGTAATGCCGCCGGTTGCTTAGTCGCCGTGTCAGGAAGTCAAATATTGAGAGTGCTACGATGTAACAATGCAAAAGTGGTGCATGGGAAATCCAATTTCATCTGTGGGTGAGCTTCTCTGAATTAAACACCCCCATATCTGTAATTTGTTTGAAATAGATCAGCTTTACCAATATTATCTGGATTGGAAAGGTGCAGCTGAGATTCGTCTGTGGGCGTTCAGTGGGAGAGTCTGTGGTCGATGGCTCCGTTCAGTCCAGCCGTAAATCACTTCTGATTATATGTAAATTATTCAGGAGATTCAATATTACATTCTTATTTTCTCGCAAAGTGGAGTGTGGTACACAAACAAGACAGCTGGTTGGTGTTTCTGCACTTTAGCTCAACTTGATTGACTCAAATGTCACGGGAAACTTGTTAGCTTATAATAAATAAATTCAGTAAAACAGTTGAAAATGTTCGACTTTTGCCGGTTTTTTTATTATTATTATTTCTGAGATGAATCTCAAAGTGTCTGAGTTTTCTTCTTGCAAATGTTTGACGTTTCAAACTCAGAAATTTGCATGATTTGTTCTAGAAAATTTCTCAGATGAAAATCACAATGTCTGAGTTTTTATTTAGCTAATTTTTACATTTTCAAACTTGAGAATTGCCATTTTTCCAAATGAATTCATCTCAAAATGTCTGGATTTCTTTCATGCAAATTTTTTAACTTTAACTCAAAAATTTTCACTTATTTTTCTAGAAAATTTCTAGGATTAATCTAAAAATTTCAGAGTTCTTTTCTGGAAAACTTTGAACTTTTCAAATGCAGAAGTTTCCAAGCTTTTTCTAAAACATTTCAGAGATTAACCTCAAACCTTCTGAGGTTTTTCAAGCAAATCTTTTATTTTTCAAACTTGGAAATTTCCTGGTTTTTTTCTAGAAGATTTCTGAGATGAAACTAAAACATTCTGAGGTTTTTCTGGCATATTTTGGACTTTTCAAGTTCTAGAAATTTTCTCAGATGTCAACATTAGATTTTTTTTGTTAAAAATTTACTCCATTTTTATCTATAATGTCTCTAATAATAAATGTATATAAAAACATGTAGGCATTTAGTCTTTAAGATAGGATGGGAACATTTAGGAGTTGTGAATTTTTGTGACTTATTTCCTGTTTTCCATTGATTTTAGTTTATCAGTAGGTTTGTGAATATTTTCTGCAGACCAAAAATGAAATTTGATGCTTTTATTGAAGCAGTTAAACAGGAAGTTGTCTGTTTTATTGAGTAATTTGGAGGCTTGAATCAAATCTGTGCAGCCAAGTCCTTTTTAGATGGCAGCTCACTGTGGTATTAGTGGCTTATAACCATCTTAGTGTAATGCAGTGTGCTTGCTTCCGGCCGTAATGTTATATCAGCTTTTAACACTGCATGTTCAGTTCATCTGTATCATCTCCAGCATCTATTTTAAAAATTGCTGGACCCAACAGTTATTGCAGCATTATGATAAAGCCCGTAGCGACAAAATCATCTGCAACGGGTCCTTGAACAAATGTCAAGGTTTAATTAAATGAACTTTAGTTAATTTGAAATTGATCTTTATATTCTACAGGCTACTGAACATGCCGTCCGGGCCTGATCCAATTGACCGAAGTTTGTATTTGGGTCAGAATACAGGAGGGTGGTGCCTTAAGATGCCGATCTGACCTTTAGCTTTGCAGGGAAAAGACAGCAGCTGTGGAGTCATTAAGATGTAGTGTGTAATGAGGCTGGTGTACAGTGGTCTTCAAAAGTTACAAGAGAGTTGCTCATCGCTCACCCAGCCACCCACAGAGAGCCGCCTGCTACAAATCGACTGCCTCAGGCGCAGAGTTAACATCTTCACACATCTGAACTTTGTTTAATCCGTAACTTCGTATTCGGCGGGAGATAAAGACGGGAACAGCTCAAATATTCAAGGCACACAGATACAGTCTAGAGACAACAGAATGAAGTCCTTTTCACGTTCAAATCTGCAGAGGAAATACATTTTTAAATGCAAAAACTTTATTAAATAAAGCTTATCTGCCCTAGTAGGATGTTTTTTCATTTAGTTGAAGCCATAATTGTGCAGATAAGCATCAGAAGATATCATTGTGTAAAGGTATCAGTCAGGAGAAAAGCACAAAAAGATTCACAGCACAGTTGCTGATTTTCTTCTAGATTTAAAATATTTGAAATTAATTGCAGTTTGAGAAGCTAAAATACAAAGTCGTAATGCTTCTTCTTGATTGGCTGGCATTTATTTTCCCTGCTGCTGATTGGTCGAACCACAAAGAGCTCCTCAGGCAGTGCCAGTGCAATTTCCAATGTGTGCAATAATATATATAAGCGTTTTTAGAGACGGATTTCATGAATTCATAGGAGAAACTACTCTCCGTACCTCTGTTTCCATTACCAAAGTCTGCAAATCTGCTTATATTCTGCTAACATAAAAAACCCACAAATAATGTTCCCATTAAATAAAAAATGAAATTAAAATCACCCATGAATAAGCTTGTAATTAAAACTCATGGCAATGACAGATGTAAACAGTTACGTGAGATATATTCATGATTCAGCCGTGAAGGAGCGACAAGCCCCGCCCACTGAGGAGCGGCTACGTATGCGGCGATTTGGAAAAATTGTAGTCGGCCATTTTACAGAAGAGCGATGGCTTCAACACCTTGAAATGACACAACTTTTTATGAAAAAAACAAAAACAAACCATCATCCTCCGACCGCTTCCTGTCATCTTCTTTGGCGTTTCTGCCAGTAGTAACGTCCGGTTGTTGACCATGTGACTCGTGTTGCGGAAATAGTGTTTCCATTGCAGTTTTGCTAAATGTATCTATTTTGATATGGCTGAAAAACCACCTCACCTCATCATAGTGCAAAAACATTTGATAGAAAGACACGTTTTTTCAAAATTAGCATGTTTCCTCTAACGAGATTTATTTTTGTAATTTCAATTTGTGCGTTTTTAAGGTTAATGGAAACGCAATGGAATATACTCAAAATTTAAACACTGAAACTTGAGATATGAAAACAAAGAGATTTTTAGTTTTACCCAAAAGTTATTTTTGTCTCGTGTTTCTGTTCCCAAAAAGGTTATCCAAGTAAGACTAGCACTACTTATACATATTTTTACTAAAGTAAAAATAAAACGTACAAAAAAAGAGTAAGAAAGTATTTGGTGAAAAGTTTACTCAAGTGATCAAATTATCAATCATTTAATATTTAGAAATTACATAATCAGACGGACCAAAATACAAAGTTAAGTGGAATTTTTGGTATTTTAAAATCACAATAAATCTTACAAGTAACAAAAAAATTTTTACAAAATCAGGCAAGAAAACTTTTTTCCAAATCAGTTTCTATAATTCATTATAAAAGTTATGAAACTTGAACAGAAACTGCAGGCGTGTGTCTGGTGAATGTTTGGTGAAAACATGTTTGTTTTTCATTCAGTTGGTACAAAATCCAGAAATTTTACTCAAGTAAGAGTAGAAATACTTCAGAATGAAATTACTCAAGTAAAAGTAAAGAGAACAGCATAATAAAAATACTCCTAACAGTACATTTAAAAAAAAATGTACTCAAGTAAATGTAACTAGTTACTACCTAACTCTATTTATTGTTGTGTGAATAAATAATTGGCCCGGTCCAGCCTGGAGGCTGTTTACATATACAGGTGGTTCTGTATTATTTATAATCATTTGTGGGGATACAAGCAGACATTTTATCCATCTTTTCTCACCATTAGCATTATTCCCCGTCAGCTTGGCTAAAATACACATCTCATCATCCGGCGCTTCCTTCCTAGCTGCCACTCCGGCATAGTAATTACCTCGCTCCCCTTGCTGCTAATGAGAAGGTAAAATATGAGCGTCTGGCAACCAGTCATTTGCGACCCGAGCTCGCTCCCGGCGGGAGAGAGAGCGGGGTGGGGGAGCGGGAGACTAATTTCTGCCCATGAGCCACCAAATGAACGGCGCCATCTATCCTGAGCCCACCTGTAACGGCGACGCTGTTCGGCTGGAATAGCCGCTACTGAATCATTCAGGTGTGAATATGTTCTCACTAGATGCTTGTCAGCGCCTGACCTTTCGGTTTTCTGTGATAAAAATGAACCAGTGTTTACAAAGCACATACAGGGGAAACAAAAGTTCAGGGAAAAACAAAGAAAGCTTGACAAACTTTCCCAAAATGAAACAAACTTGACCTGTAGAGGCAGATGGAGGCTTTTAATTTGAAATCAGGGGAAAAAATTACCAACATAATTTTCTTACAGAGGAAAATGTAAAGTACAACACAGAATATGTGATTTTAATAAAGTTTAAAATCAAGAGACTTTAAATCATTGTTTATTCTTTCTTAAAGTTAGCTAAATTTAGCAAGCATTTTGAATCAAAGTGAATCAAATTCTGTTCTTATTGCTGAAAATAGTTCAAAATCTAACTTCAAAATAGTTGCAGGTGTTAAGTTTTGATTTTTAGGGATAAATAAAACAAAATGCATGACTTTAACACATCAAAACTGAGTAAAACGCATGCAGTTTGACGTTGTAAGGTGACTGCACAGCTCACATATCGAAACCAGGTTTTAATTTAGAGATGGGAAAAGTTTTTTCCTGCTGCTTCCGGTCGGTTTTTACCTCGAGTGAAAATCTGAGGAGCCTTTCAAAGGAGCCTTTCTTCAAAGGCAGAGAACTGGAAGCCATTTGGAGGAAGATTAGGCAAAATCCCCCAAGCAAAAACTCTAAGACATGCAGCTGCTGTGGCAAAACCCACCCAACAAAACACAGTTTCATATTACAGAATATCACAGAACTGTATCATATTTAATTTTCTGCCTTTTGGGAATAAAGTCTTTTCACTCTCCGGGATATTCAGAGTCACGGAAATTTTAACTAAACTTTTGAATATTATAGCCGTGTTTCATTTCACAGGTGAATGAAGGCAGAATTCTTCTTCTTTTCTGCCAACAACCATCCATTTGCTGTCTGATAGGAAATTGCTAGATTTTTCTCAGTTTAATGGATGAGCAAAGTCCAAGCTGGGATCTTAAATCTGCAGAGGAGACAGAAAGATCTGCACATGGGTTGGAATCGCTCCCCGTGGACAGGCGTCGCTTCCCGGGTTCAGGAAGGAAATTACAAATTAAAATATGGGATTCAGTCACACGGTTATATATTTCCTGACACTTTTTGTATTAATATGTAATTAGGAACATCGCTCATGCTGTAGGAGAACGTATTCTGTATTGACAGGAACACAAAGCTGAAGATTGGGGAGTAAAAAATACAGATTTTCACCTTTTTCCACATTTAAATGTCTTAGATTTATATGTGGAAGAAATAAAATTAGTAAATAAAATGATGGCTTCATTGATTAAGTTGATTTGTATCGCACATTTCAGCAATAAGGCAGTTACATAATTAAAAATATAATAATTTACAAGCAACATGACATTAAAGTAGCAGAATAAAGAGAAGTAATGAATCATGTTTAGCCTCTTTTCTACTGAGATGTAAAACTTCCTGTATTTTGGTATGAGTTTCATATATTTTTTAAAGCTTGAATGTTTTGTTATAAATCATAGCAATGCATTCTAGTTTAATTTAAATCCAGACTATGACTGAGGCAATCATAATCCTCCATTTTCTATCTTGCTTCTCTACATAATTATACGTTTCTTGAGTTTAAGTTGACAATTTGATGGTTGGACAATTCTTCTTTAGGAAATGTTTTTTTGTCTAAAACCAGAATTAAAAGTTGCATCGATTACAGTAAGTCCTAATGTTTTAGGAAAGGAACCCCAAATAATCACACTAGCACCACCATGTTTGACCAGGGCTGGACAATAAATCAATAAAATATATTGTGATCAACATGTGATCAATATCAATAGATTGATTCTGGGAAAATGTAGGCAGGGGAAAGGCTTTAGCTACTCAACCTTTCACGGCTAGCTAAACTAGATTGGTGGAATCAACTAACTCACTCACTCTTTGGTTGCCTAGCAACTCACTCGCTCTGTGGTTGCCTAGCAACAACCTGCTAAGTCGCTGGCGCAGCAGCAGTTTCAGTTTTCACCACTGTGTCTCATAACTTAAAATTATAAATCAACAAAACATGGAACAGGAAATGTCACGTCACCAGTTTTAGCAGTAATTCAGATATTTAGAACAAAAAACAAATCAATTATTATTGATATTGACTGATATAAAACATTGATATTGTGATAAGTTTTCCAGACCTACTTTTGACTTTTTTTTTATCTAAACGGAGGCTCACCAAACAAAAACATCTAATTTTATCTCACCAATCAAGGTAATTTTTTAATGTACTTAAATCATAAATTAGATCATAGGGTGCGTTGACACCCAAATGTGTTTAGAGCGTTAGTCGCGTCTGGTTTACATTGAAAGTCTATGTTTAGGCACGTCGTGTTTCGCGCGTCTTGAAATGTTTTCAGAGTTTTGACACGTCCAACTCAAAGCTGGAGTTGGAAAATCTAAACTTTTGCCTCTCATTGCGAAGCCTCAATCAATCAGAGAGACTCTGATATGTTAAATTTATTCTTGGAGTAATTTTTGTATACTTCTCACTCTTTCTGTTCACCGGACTCCCAAAAAACCTTAGTAATCTTTTCCAGACTGATATATTTGTTGCTTTTCCGGATAATTTAGCCTAATTCATGTTCTGCTGTTTCAAACGTCAAAGCTGACACAACTATTAGAAAAATCCCAATTCATGCTGTGTTAACAAGAGTTTCTCTTTGCTATGATCAGAAATGTTTTAGAGATTGACCTCTCAAAGGAGCATGTCTCTTGCAGTCAGCAACAAAATAAGAGCAATTACACTTAAAAGAACAAAAAGCAACGCTCCGTAAGAATCTCCGCTCCCCGACTTTTACATATTTGCATGCCAAGACACTCTTCTAACGCCATTATCATTTTTTTATCTGATAGGAAACAAATCAAGGCTTTCCCAGTGTCGGGAATGAAAGCAATTTTCGTGTTGAAGGTTACAGAAAGCTGCGGAGACGGAAGAGAAAAGAATATATTCCTGCCCTTCGGATAGACTCCAATGTCACACATGAGGAGACAAGGAATCTCATCACTGCCGCAAACATTTTATGCTCTTTGCTGAGTTTCATATTTGCCATAAAATCTTGGAGATTGACTCCTAACCCTCACAGCGCGCCTAGAAAACTAGATTAAAGAACATCCAGGGAAACTGAACTGTATTAGCAGTAATAAGTAAGATTGCAGAAAGCTTGGACGGTTTGAGTCTGGAAGGTCATGTAGTGTAAACACGTCTGTTTGCTGGTTTTAGAGCAACTCCCATTAGAAAGCTATTAGCTGGAGTATTACCATGATTAACTGAAAGTCCACATTAATTCACTGATGCAACCGAACGTACTTCAGCCAAAGTTGGCCGATTATTGAGCCTCTCCGGAGTCTCGGTGTGTCGTCTGCTCGTCTGGGAGGGAGTAAGTGGATTTAGAAAGCCCAGATTGGTGGAGGCAACATGTCAATAGAATGCTATTACAGCTAAGCTACTGTCCCGACCTCTAATTTCAACAAAAGGAGTTGACCTCTACCACCGCAATTACAGATAAGAGTGACTGTATTAAAGTTGTCTCTACAAATACGAAGCTTTGTCCATGTTGAGTCGAGGACATTTTTCAGATGAGCCCATATTTTATCTCTCCAGGGTCACATGTGGGTTAGTTGGAAAATTTCTTGACGCTGTAGTGTGTTTGTATTTTTATTTTTGCAACAGCAAACCACATATGGTCCTCTTAGCTATTGCAATGTTGTAAAAAAAAGGAGAAAGTACACCCTCATTATTTTAAGACAGTAAAGCTGAATTTTCTAAAGGTTTAAATCCAAGATAAGGTGCACAAACATCAACATTTATCAAACAAAAGTAGGTACACCCAAGTATTTAACAACAATAATCATCAATTATTATCAAAGGTGGGAAGAGTATCCAAAAATAAAGAGTAGTATTTGAGCATATTTTTGCTCAAGTAAAAGTAAGTGTGTGTCTGAGTCTGGTGAATGTGTGTTTTTCTTTCAGTGTGAATTCAGTGTAAATGTGGACTGGCTGGTTGGTCTTTGGAAACATTTAGTAAAATATTTAAGATTATAGCTGCACAAACGTTTGACATCAGTTTTGTTTAATTCAGTAAATTTCATAGTCTTTGGTTTTAACCAGCATTAGCTCTCCACATTAACAAACAAATGTAGTTTGGTACCATAACTCTAATGGATAATTGATAATTGATTGATTTAAATATGTTTTAAGCAGAAAAATATGCAAATCTTCCATGAATAATTTGGAACCAAAAACCAGATAAGAATAAACATCGTTATTGGAATAAGTGGACATTGAAACTTGGTCAACATCAACAGGAGATAAATTGATTTGCACTGTTACTGAAAATAGAGTTTATTGAACTCTATTTGCCCTTTCTGACCAAACGACATGTAGTAGTCATGTTTTATAATTTCACCTTCTAAAATTGCTTCAAAGTGCAAAACAGTGCAATGCAGGGCCTTTGAATTTGCATTTAGCACCTTTCAAGGTTTTCCATATTTATCTGTATAGGGTCTTTAAATACTGACTACAAACGCATGCAATCTGTTGAAACCTCTAGCGATTATTTCTGTTCATGTTTTATTACAGCGAATGTGTGAACTTAATTGATTAATCTGGCTATTAAGACAAAACTGAGAGAACTGCTCTCTGAATGTGTAAAAAATAGAATTTAGCTTCACAAAAGGCATAAAATATGTCAGCTGGTACTTAGATATTTGTCCTTTTATTATTTCACAGCAGATTTAAACAGATTTTTATTGATCCTGAGTTGTTTTGTGCTGAAAACAATGTTTATGACTGAGCCTTTCAAGACAGAATCACTCCCATTATTTGTGTAATTAAACAAGAGCTTGCACATCGTTGTGCATTAGCATTGTTAGACCACTGATGAATTAGCTGCAAGTACCTCTGTGTTTTATCATGCCGTGTTTCCCTAATTGACTAAAAGTCTTAAGTCTGGAGCGAAAGTCTTAAGTAGAAATATAATGAGATACTGGAAAATAAATTGAAGTCTTGATTGAGGTCTGTGTAGTTCTTCAGGCCTTATTGAAAGAGCTTGTTGGGTGGTGAGAGAAACATCTGATCTGAACGTTTTAAAGCTCACTAAACTCTCCTGAACCATTGTTTTCACCGTCTCAGCTGCAGTTTCCAATAGCTATTTCCCCAGCATGTAATTTATTTCCAAAATGAGAGTTAAAAGGAACATTAGACAAGTTTGGCAGACTGTGAGAGCGGCTGATATGAATGGCGAAAAGCTAAACATCAAAGCCATGTCAAAAAAACCAGCAGCGACAAAAAACCCCTGCTGGGTCTTTTAGTTCATAACGTCTTGGAGAAGAAAAAGTGCTTGACAAACCACAAAGACTTCATCCAACTTTCAGCTCAGGACTACGCAGCTATAGAAGGACATGAAAGAGTGTAACTCGCATCTTGGCTCAAATGTCAGCTTTTCAATTAAAAGCAACTCTTCTTTTGAAATCTAATCGTACATTTATTCAAAAGAAGTCAACCTCCAGCGGCAGCAATAGAGTTTTTAAATAATATTTTGTTAGTTAATCAAATAACTGACCAGAAAGTCAACCAACTCCAACAGATGATACCAGTTCTGTAAAGATTAGTCCGTCAACAACTGTACCAGAAACCTGCAGCTGGGTACAAAGAACATGCGAGGGGCAGCTTGCTAACATACAAACTGTTTCCACACCTCATAGTTGATTACAGACCAAAATTGTAACATTTGCTGTGGTTCTTTTTCTCACTTCACTGGCCAAACAAACCGAACTAACTGAAAAACTTGTTCCCCTCCTCGCCTGTGGGGGCGCTGCACCAAAAACCACTGAAAGAAATGACACAAAAACCTCTGTAGAAGACATGAGCGCAACTTTGTTCTTCACAAAATGTGAATAAAAATCAAAAAAGGAGTGACATCAGATTTTGACGGTTGTAGGATTTCTTGTTGGTTAAAGACTACAAACCATTTCTCCTTCTTTTGTTTTGGTTGTGTTTACCCAGAATGCACTGCGCTGTTGCATTTCTGTAATGACCGACTTTTCTTTCTTCTGCAAAACTTTGAAATTGAACACCATCAGTGTGTTTTTTTTTTTTATGCACATAATTCTTGAAGATGAGATTTTAAAAACAACTTGTCCGTCCGCAATTTAAACTCAAACACTTAGCATGAGGAAAAAAAAAAGTTTGACCGTTTAAAATGACAAAACTGTGGCACCACAAAGCCAAGCAGATCAGAAAATGACATCTCTCTATTCAGATTGGCTGATTTCCGTCGGTGAAACCCGGCCGCGCCGAGTGGCTCCTACAGTAGGATAAGGGTGAGCTCGGCCGGTGACACGCCTGACTTGGGAGGAAAAAAAAAAAGCAAATCATTCAGGACAATCTGTTCCTGCTGCTGCAAGTCACTTAACTTCTGTCAATTCAATACGGGCTGCTGCGGAGCAACACAGTGGCCCGTGAATGCAATTTCCATATAATTACTCCCACATAAACGGCAGGCTCCTTGCTGTTTCATCAACCTTTTGGACCACATGCTGGTAGATAGATAAATAAACTTCTGGAGGAAGTCCAGTGAAGGGTTATAGGAGGATAAGTGTGTGTCCTGCAAATGGCTGGCATTGATGTTCATTGTTAGACAGATGACCCCCCTACTGGATGAACATTTGTTAATCACAGAACATGCTTGCTTTTGCAAAAACAGGTGCAGGTTTGTGAAATCAGCTGCTGACATGGAGGAGAAAACATGCTGAATGTATGCAAAACACTCAGGACACGAATAATGAAGGATTCCTCCCAAAGTGGATTTCACAAACAACCAGTCTGACAATAAGTCTGAATGGAGACACACACTCCTGAGATATTAACTGGAATATTTCTAACAGCCAGGAAGAGATGCTGAGTCAAAAAGGTAGAAAACATCATGCTGGATTAGAAATAAAGACTTTCAGTTTAGTAATAGTTGTGATTCGAGGCCTTTTTTGGGATAAAATCTGAATTAGATTGAATTTGTGGTTCAGAAACACAAAATGTTACCAAGTATTTTGGCCTAATTTCTAGTACAAATATCTAAAACTAACTTACAAATAAATTTTCAGTAAGGTATAGGAGCTTATTTTAAGTCACTAATTCCTTTTTTTCTTGTTATAAATTAAATAATCCACCAGTGGAATTAGTACTTTATCATCCATATATAGAAATTATTGCTCTTATATTACTGAAAAGTTACTTGTAACTTAGTTTTGTCTGGTTTCAAGTGTACTAAAATATTTCCATTAGAAACTATCTTTAAAATACTTCAGATGTTGTGTTTTTCCATTCATAGAGCATATTAGCATATTATCTACAGGATTAAAACCCAACCTGGTTTCAAGTTGAACATTTTGCACATTCCGTCCTCTAAAATGTAATTTTAGATGATCTTTAAATCAGGGTTGTTTCCTAAAGTAAAACTCCTGCTAGTTGGTAGTTTATGTAAAATCCCTGAAAGGCGAACACACCAGTGGATGAACTTCCTCCTGTTAACCTGCTTCCAGCCTTTGTTTCTTGCATACTTCTTGGTATCACCCTCCACTCAGAATATATTTTCCTCTCTTCCAGAGCAGCTTTGAACAATGTTCTCAAAACATTTCTGAGCTTTAAAGGGGAGGGAAAAAAAAAAATCTGTTCTGCAACTTTTCGCCCTCAAAGTCCAGTGACATTTTCCTGCTGCTTGTGTCCTGCTGGGAAGTTAAAAGCATCTGCATTTTGCAGCTACACGACTGCAACTGAGGCTTTTATTGGCCTAAGTGCCCTTTTGAATCTCTTAACATATAATTTGCGTATGAAGCTCTCTTCTTGGCTGTCATATTGTAGGCAACATTCTTGGTTACGCTGTCCTAAAATCCAGAACCTTTAATTAAACATCTGCTTGATGGGGATGTTTTAATCTTTAACACTTCACATGGAGGATAGAAGCAGCTTCAGTGGTGTAACAACTAGAAAGCAGTCAAATCAATAAGATGTGAAGCTCCCAGCTCCTTTGAATGTCATTCATCGTCTCCAAGAGACGGAGAGCAAACAAGCTTCCCGTTATAGAAAAATAAGTGATTCATAAATTAGTTGGACCAGAACATATTTGCATGCAGAAACATAGCGATGAACTTATTTGTGACTAAAACTGATGGAGTGTGAAGTTATCTCTTAAAAGGAAGAAGAATAAAGAAGTCAGTGGGTTATTTTTGTCATGTATATTTTTGTATACAGGCAAATACAGAATGTAGAGTCCACAGCACTGAACCCAATTAAAACCTGATGGTTATTTCAACAAATATTGATTTCTGAACTCTTCCTGAGTCAAAACTTTAGTATTGTTGTTTCTAAATTAATATGAACTTTGCATTATTTGAGATCTGAAAGCACTGCATCTCTTTTATTATTTTTCTGCAAATCAATACTAAATTTTAGCTTGGAATTTCAGAGACTAATTCCTCTTTAGTTTTTTCTTTTTCACATAGAGCCAAATTGGTTTGGAGAGCTTTATTTTCTTATTTCTGTATCTGTTTTTTGTCATATGGTGGATGATCTGACAAGAAAAAAACAAAATAAGAAGAAATCTTAAGACTGACAGAAACCTGAAGTTTCACATGTAGACAAATAAAGTCGCAAGTTTCTTTTCCATTTATTAAATGCACCAAAAGTTAAACTCCTGCTTTTTTTCTGTTCTGTAAATGCATCAACACCATGTTCTTTAATAAACTAAATGATTTATATAACGAGGCATCTATTAATAGCACAAACCAACAAATTAATTAAATCTATTTTGACTCTAAAAGTCAATGTCTCAAATCTAGAAGAAGTGTTTTTGCTACAGTTGTGGTTTTATTCTGTCAAAAATCACAATTCCTCCTCAATGAGGTGTTGAGCGGCGCTCTACCTTGGCTACCTGTCAGAAGGTTTTTCTAAAATATCAACGTGGAGAAGAATCTCCGACCGTGAAAAGTTCAACCAAGGAATATTTTCCATGCAGAGCTATGAAAACCTTTGGATCACATGTATGTGGGTGTAGTTCTGGAAACAGCTCTTCATTTGTTCTTTCATTTAAATAACCTCCAGATGAATTTCACAGTCACATGTAGAATTATTAGGACTTTTGCGAAACCCAAAAACATAATTGTGGCTTACATGTGGTGTAAACTCATCTCTGAATTATACCAACAGTGATATTTTAATCCAATAGCGCCTACATAAAACACAAAGCAACCAACTGTGAAGAATTTTTGGAGAACTGTACGTTTTCGATTTGGTACCAGATATAAAAGTGGCTCAAATTGATTTTATTTTGGGTGAAAATATCGGAATTGGGGCTTTCAAATCCAAAATAGTTGGATTGAGCTGCTGTGTGAATGTAATGTGAGATTTTCGACTCAATCAAAACCCTGAATGAACAATTCTCACTATGAAACAAATTATATTCGTGTTTTAAAGGGTCTAGTCAAAGTTCTTATAACAAGCAATAATTAGCTTACTTTTCTGTTTGAAAAGCAGCAGGAAGAGGTGAACACTTATTCATTTAATTCTACTTTATCTCAATTTTATGAAATATATTACTTACCAACTCAATAATTACCAGAAATCTGTAATTAAAACCTCTTTATATGTCTGTTCAGTTTACTGTGCTAAAGAGCCAACAAATCAATTATATTACATAAACAAAATGATTACAAACTAACCCTCATAGGGCACTCTAAAGTGCTTTACATCATAAAAACACAAAAATACAAAGTTATCAGTCAACAATTGAAGCATTACATTTTGTAAGTGCCATCTTTAAACATCAGAAAGTTGATTGTTGTTTCAAATGCAACTCTAACCAGGTGGGTTTCAGTCTAGATTTAAAGGAACTCAGTGTTTCTCTTTTTCCAAAATGTCTGGAACAAAAAGCAGAAATCCCTCCTGGCTTGAAGCTACTTTACTTGCTTTTGGTTGGCGCTTGCAAAGCAGCCAATCCTGGATCGCCATTTAATCTCCTTGGTGCTGATTGGCTGAACCTTTAAGAGCGGAAATAAGAAAGCCTGAAGACGTTAGCTTCTATGCTATTGCTAAGACTGTTTCCACTGTTTGTATTAATTCATATTAAGGTTTATTTGGCAGCTGTAAGTGTTCATAAGTATCCCCAACAAATACCACTTCATTTTCCTCCTACTTCACAAATAAATGCTACAAACATGTTGGTCTGTCTCATAAAACCCCGACAACATAAAATGAAGTTTATGTTTGATTCTCCTCACAAACCCTCTCTTCAGGAAGTCATTAGATTCCCATGTAGCTCTGTGGTCCTCGGGATCTCCATTGCTAATAATCGTTATAATTGATGTTTTCCTCCTAAGCCTCTAATGATGTTTTCAGTATTTATGTTTGCAGACAGCAGGGCGAGCAGAATCATAATAGTTTCTCCCTGCTGTTTTTATTGGCACTGCGTTTCTCACATTCACATCAGTAAATTAATTTTGACCCCGTCACGCCGTACATCACGCCAAACCAGTGCACACTGTATCTGCATGAGCGGGTTCCCTTAAGCTGTTGTCGTAAAGAATGGCTGTATCGATCCTCCCCGCTGACGCTTTAATAAGTGCTTTGCATAACAAGTGTTTTACTGTGGGATAAATCACCTGCGGCGGTCGCACACAAACAGCAGAGAGTGAGAAGAAGTGGGCCATCAGTTTAAACCAAAAAAAAAAACAAAAAAACAGTTCTGATCATCAACCCAAAGAGCAATTGTTGTTTTAGCTCCTGCAAAGTCGGTTGAATATTCATTCAGAGGAAAACATGTCAGGAGGAAGAGCATCAATACTCATCCTCTTAGAATAATGTCCTGTCTGTAGCTAGCGGCAGCAGCAGATCTGTTAAGAACTAGATGAATTCAATCAGGAAGATCCATGGAGCGGCTCGGGAGCCCCGGGAGTAATATCGATGGCTTGAGGAGGAGGTCGCGGAGGGGCCGCCTCCCCTGAGTCACCTGTTGCTGCTTCTGTTTGGCGTGATCAGCCAAAACGAGCTCGGCTGAATCAGAGTCCCAGGAAACTGAAGCGACATCATTTCATGTCAGCCAAAAGTCGGAGTTTCTCTCAACTGGTGGAGGAAGGGAGGGTTGATGACTGCTGGAGGAGATGTGCTGCTGCCTCTAATCTCAGTGACTCCAAGTGATTTCTGGAGCATTTCTTAAATCTAACAAACAGATTTCATGTTCACTAATGTTTGTGCTGAACTATTCTCTCTTTTGAATTCAGATTTCTTTCATGAAAGAACAAACTTCTTGAAGTTTTTCCACCTGATAGTCCAGTAGCCAAAATTGCAACATTTGTTACATTTTCATCTGCTGCGGTTCACTTTCACGTTGCACTGAGTCCAACGATCCAAACTAATTGAAAAACGTGTTCCCCTCCTCGCCTGTGGTGGCGCTGCATCAAGAACGACTAAAGGAAACGACACAAAAACCTCTAAAGAAGACCAACGCAAGCTACAAAGCCATAGCTCCCAATGATAATAGCAGCAGTTAACATTTGTTGAAATTAAACATAGCTAAAATGGAGAACATTAATAAGTTAGAAACATGTGCAAAACATGGCAAACTTAGTCATGAAACACTTAAATTTGTCTAAAATATACATTTTAAAATATAATACTTGTAATTCATAAAAAAAAGGGGGCACGCTAACGCTAGCGACGTGAGCAAACAGTAATACATTGACCAGAATGCCCTGCACTATAGTTAGCTTCCTGCTTTTGGAGCGGTCTCTGGTCCGCTTGGCGTTCACATTCAAACCTCACCAGAGTTCACTTTAACTGACCCAAGACCGGGGTTTTCAAAAATGTAAAAACCGGGTCTGAATACCTTTTCTCTACCACGTCTGCAGGTTTATTTTTCACGTTTTGCTGAATTTGTGCCCCCCCATTCTCTCTCTCCCTGCTATCAAATTCATCTAAATGCACACGAATGGCCACAATCACGTCAAGAAGAAGAGAAATTCAGTTGACGTCAATATCCAACGCTCTTACATTGACTGCAATCACTTGAACTTTGTGGCCGGGTGTGAAGTGCAGGACAAACTGGTTCGGTCTACAAGGCATTGGAGGTAAAATGAAGGGTGATTTAAATTGTTTCATTCCGCCTTTAATCCTCCAATCGATGCCAATAAACATCGACAAGAGGCTGAAAGCAAGTTCTCAGAAATACAAACCTTACTGTGAATCACTTCTGAAAGCTTGAGTGATCGATCAATAGCACAGTCTTGTTCAGATGTGCAGTCTTATTTTGAAGTGATCACAAACCCCTGGAGTGCCAGCTCAAGTTAGAGGTTTTGATTGGTTTGTTTCAACCATCTGTTAAAGCCAAGACTGCAAAAAGGGAGAGAAAAGAGCGCTAATAAAAAGCTATCACGTTCTAACAGAAGGAGATAAATCAACTGACAAGACGTAGGAAAAAAATAATAAAATAAATTCAGAAATAACTTGAAAAGGTGCACTTGAAAATGTTTGATGGGTTGTCTTCAAAGAGACAAATAGATGAACTGTGAGAGGAGAAAACAACCTTTGATCACCAAACTGAGAGCTACAGCCATTCATTAGACAAAGAGTTCAACACTCAACATAAACACTTCATCCATACCTCGATTTATGCCTCCATATGCTCTACTGTTCAAACCACCATACAGACGCACCTTCTGCTTCTTCAACCTCGTACTTCAGCAGAGTCTGTACCAATTAAAGTTGGCAGGTGAATGACTTTCACCCAACAACTTTGGGTTTGTATTTTTGCTCCATTGAGTAAAAGAGAAGAGCTTTATTGTAGCAAGCTACAGAGTTTGCGTCACTCCAAATGCTGCTTTTAGATCTGTTTTCTGGGTAGCTTTAGTCACACCGCGAATCAAAACTGGAAAATGTCTGGAGTGTAACTCAAACTTTTGCGTGACAGAAAAGTCCTGCAAGAAAGTAGAAAATATGTACATAGAATATACAAGGTTAGGATCAAATTAACTTACATTTTTAAATGAATTTAAGACATTTTAAGGATTCATGGACTATATTTTTAAATTCTTCTCCTATGCTTCATCTGTATTTACTGAACCTGTCTGAACGTGTTACCTGTATAAAAATAGACACTTGACCACACACTTATGGTTCGTGTTTGGTCAAGCATGTTTTGAGCATCAGGCGCGGCGCGATTTGAAATTTGAGAATCTGAACTTTTGCTGTTCGATACAGAGTGTCAACCAGTCAGAGAGACTCCTCCATGTGGCATAATGGTGCATTTTCCAATGTGATTTCAGAATAAAACCATGGAGGATAAACTAATTGTTGCTGTTTGCTCTTGTCCTATAATCTACGACCAATCACGCTGTGACTACCGAGACAGGAATAAAAAGGACTTTGATTGGAAGAGGATTGGTGAGAAAGTTGAAAACTCACTGTTTGCTTTAGTCCTATAATGTACGTAGTAACTTTTACTATTTGAAAATATTCTTTGCAAATCCGTCCAGCAAAAACGTTGAGTTACGTTAAATAAACATTAAATAAATGTATTTATTTAGATGAAATATGCAGGAGACGGTGGAAGAGTTTGAGGGATACCCATGCCAAGGAGTTTCCTCTCAACGCCGCATAGAGGGATTTTGACGCATCTGATGTGCATCTAAAGAAAAATGTCACACATTGACCTTGAAATAGGCGCGTTTGTTGTAAACGCACCATTAGCCTCTCCACCAAGGGCAAGACCAAAGAGGTGTCTGAAGACAACAGGGACAACAATGTACACCTGCACAAAGTTGGGATGTGCAACAGGACAATAGGCAATCGGCCTGGTGAGATGTTATTAGAAAGTGGAGGTAAATCAAGATGGCTGCCTTGAGTGACGTTGATCCATAACACGCAGCCAGAGAAACTAAGGAGCGGCTCCATAAGAAGCGTCTCTAGGTTCTGGAGTGGCCTAGCCAGCCTCCAGACCTGAACCCAAAAAGAAGCTGAAACTCTGTTCCAAAACCTGAAAGATCTGAAGATCTATTTCTGAAAATTACAGACATTTCCATTCTTTGCAATGTGTGAAAACTGCATAAATGAGTGAAAATATGGGATTCCTACTGTTTGCAGAATCTCGTCTTGATATCTTTCTGCATTGTCTCCAATAATGACTTGAGTTGTTTTCCTGTAGAGGAAGTGCCATCAGCACTCTGTCCCCATTAAGATGTTTTTTCTTTGACAAATATTTAACAGACACAACTCATCATATGCAACTTATGCCACAGATGCATTTTCCATGCAAATGTGGAATCATAAATCTCCTTACTTTATAGATAATTTAACAAATCTAATCTAATATCAGGATCTTTCTGTCTTATAAACAGGTGACTGCTGATTTCTATAAAACGACAGAAATGTTTAAAATGGTCCTCCTCTGTTAACAATGGTTAACTGTGAATGGAAAACTTGTTTTTCTCCTGATCATTGATGTACAGGATGCCTCCAGAGCCATAATGTCTGGCATCGCCCACCATCAGCTCTTTGCAGCTTGGGGAAAAAAGGCTGAGAGTTAAGAATGCTCTTTTTACTCGTGTCCCAGTCATTGCAGAGATATTCAGAGAAATGTTTGACTTCAGCTACATTCTGTCCCGAAGGTCTCTGTGCGGCTGACACAGAAAAGAAAATTGAGCAGGCTGTTATCATCAAACATAAAGCTATATATGCTGTATTAAAAGTGCTGTAGTGGTGCTGCTGTTGCATGCCTGTGGCTTTCCTTTTGTAATATCAACTGGAGTGAATGCAACTTACAATACAGCACGTTTACTGTCACAATGCAGCAAGTAACTATTATTGTGGATCGCATCATTGATATTTATGCACTTTGATTAATCAGTTGCCTAAAAATTCAAGTAAGTAAGTTAGTGTCTTACTTGCACCTGATACAGTTATTGCAAAGGATTGACTTGTGTAAGACGGAGAAGAAAAATGTCAGACAATATAGACAAGCTGCCTCCGATCTGATACTACGATATAGTTCATTAACTAGTGAACACGAAGAGTGCGTGTGCCTTGGAGGAGCTTCACGATATTAAATAATCAATGTTTAAACGGCTTTGTAAAGGACGAACAAACCCTTCAGGTGTATAACAAGGTTCTGGTGACTGGCAGAGTAAATACATGTAGTAACCAGACGTCGCGTTGACGGAATATTTTCCGTATTTGACCGGTTATGTTTTTAAACGACCGGAAAATTTGAAGCCCGTCGGTCGTTTGACAGGTTATAATTAACACCCCTGACTGGTGCACCTGGGCAGACATTATAGACTTTAAACCAAGATTTTATTGCAAAGGCAACTAAAATCAATCAATAAAAAATCCTTTCTGAATATCATCTCATGGACACTGAACTAAATGCGTCTTTCTGACCTGAAGCTGACAGCGTGTTGAAGAGTTATGGACCGGACACTTTGGAGCGTCTGGTTAGGAAGCACATTCCAAACCTTTGGTAGAAATGGCGCCTTTAATTCCAGTCTCCTATACATACAGAACAGAGAAAACTAAACAGAATGCAGACCCGGACCGCACACAGGGTAAAAAATAAACGTTCAATTGATCAGTTTGGATCAGACAGATCCAACTGACCGATGAACCAGGGCAGATTTCAATGCAGATGCGACCAGGAGGAATTTGTGAGGCTGTGGTTCAGACTGCAGTGCTGGTAATTGAAGCGGAGTCGTTTAATTTAATTTATTATAAGTTATTGGGGCCACAGTCAGTGGTTTTTGACACGGAGAAAAAGTTACCGTGGATCCGTTCATCTGCTTTATATGTGTGATGATATCTGGATTCATGGTTCAACTAGGTGAATATTAACTAAACCCCACAAAAATGCAGCTAAGTAGCCTGTTAATATGATTGTAATTTGATGGATAAAAACAGTACATGACCGATTTTTTTTAATGTTGTCAGTCAAAATGACGGAAAACAAAAATGTCTAGCGTGACCTCTGGTAGTAACATACAGGTAGGCTACATGTCTGTCTTAGCTTGGAGGTAAAAGCTACATTAGCTAAGCTAATTTTGCTAGTTTAGCAGTAAGTAAAACTCAGAGGTGGGAAGAGCACTCAAAAGTTGTGATCGAGTAATAGTTGTAATGCACCTGTATTGTTTATAAGTTGCAAAGAGCTAGTTCTAAGCTTGTGGTTTGTTTATTGTTGTCATAGCAACTCCATAGCAAATATCTGCCAAGATGGCTGTTAGTTATGTAAGTGTAACATCACAGGAGAGCTATGTCTTGCGCACAGAAGGAGCAGAATGTCCTCAGTCTCTGGGGCGAAAACAACATTACAGGGTTAGTTTTACGTAAATTTGTGTTGAATTAAAAGCTTTTATAACTTCCATAGCAGCTTGGGTTTCCATAGAAACCATCAGAAGCAAGACCTTGCCCCTCAACCTTTGTGATGTCAGCATACAGTGAGCTCACTGATGATGTCAAAGAGATTCTTAAGAACTGTTGGATAGAACATCTCTCAGTTTTTCTGAACTTCGTTGAAGAAAGAGAAGCAAATTTCCACAGAGATTTTTAGATTTCTTTAGGATTAACTGATATCTGATCACCATGTTTATTCACATTTCTTACTTACTTGGACATGCAGTTACGCATGTAGTAAAAAAGATCTGTCAACAGTACTTGGATAAAAATGACTTGGTTGAGGAGACGTCTCAGGACGAGAACAGCTGCGAAACCAGAGTAAAGACATCAGAAAACTGTACTTTTTCCAGCGTTCCTGAAGACAGCACTAACCCGGACGGGGAAGTGCAATCAAAGGAAGAGAAAGGTGAAGCAATAGCTAACACTTTGACGTCAGAAAATGTTGGTGATTTGGCCAGCATTTCAGAGGAAACCAGTAACCTGGACGTGGGAGTTAGCGCTAAAGTTGAGAAAGTCAAGTCTGAAACAACAGCTAAACCTTTCAAAGTGAAGATGTCGGAAAGATTTGCCGATTTTGCCATCGCTCCAGAGGAAAACATTAACCTGGACGTGCAAGCTAACTCTAAGGTTGAGAAAGTTAAGTCTGAAACAACAGCTAAGGCTTTGACAATGGACACATTTGAAAACTTTGATTTTCTTCGTGTCTGTAAAAATAATATCAAGATGATCATGAAAGCTCCATCTAAATATCCATTTACCCGTCTAACAATGACATCATTAAAAAAATTCGACGATCTTTTCATAGCGTATGCCCAAATCAATAAAGCCAGCCAAACAGGAACGAACTGTGAAAACCACAAAATGTCTGAGACACGTTTTGAAGAAATTGGTGGTTTTTCTGAGTCTTTTGCTAAAGGGGATGATGTTAGTACTAACAAACAAAGCACCTCTGGAATCCCAGTCAGTGGGACTGTTTTTAATGGACTGGCAGAGAATTTGACGATGAAGTTGGTGCTAGAGAAAGAAGTACATTGGAGAATGAACATGGCAGAATGATCACTTCTGAGGATGGGAGTCCTTCAGTCTGCTCAGGTCTCGCTCAGAATGAAAATACCACCGGCGATGAAACAGACACAAACGATGAACAGAACATCCATGGAACCCATCAAGACTCTCTTCAAAATGAAATGACTTTAGAGGACAAGCTTAGAGCTAAATTTGGAGATGACGCAGACTTTAAAAAAGCACTGAACAATCAAGCAAATTGTAATCTTGATCCGACTGTGTTCTTTTGCAAGTTTTCCAACTCATTCAATAACTGTTGGATGAATGCCACAATGCACAGCGTTTTGAATCTGAGTATTACCAGAAAGTACCTGACTCAGAACCCTGAAAAGGTCTTTGGAGCGTTATCAGGAACTCCATTATATGCCACCTTTTTCTGCACAGCCTTGAATAACCCGGGGAAATATTTTTGCCCCGATGAAATCTATCAAGTTCTGATAGAATTAAGTCGAACTATACCGTCTTTGACCTTGGGACAACCAAATGACATAACAGAGTTTTTGGAGGCTATTTTAAGCTGGCTAAATCCATGTGATATTAACTCAGTTTGCAAAGTGAAGAATGTTATCACCTGTGAAGACTGTGCGGTGGTTAGATCGGTCATGTCAGACCTTGGTCCTGTAATTTACCTGACAGATGCACAACCAAATGAAACCACGGCGTCTCTTCTTGAACGTTTTGTTTTTGTGGAGTGGTCTCAGAGGCAATGTTGCAACACCTTTAGTAGAGAGAAAAAATACTTGGACAGCTCACCTGACGTGATAACCTTGTATCTGCATCGGTACACCAATGAGGAAGACAGTAGACTACCTGTGATTCCTAGCGCAACCATTCACATTCCTTTGGAAAGTGGAACTCAGCTGTACCGTTTGTCTTCAGTTATTTGCTGCAAAGTCCTAAATGCATCAACCAACCATTTCTATACATATGTTGTGGGTGGAAAACGGGTATTTAAAGCTGATGGCGCAAAGATAGGAATTGCAGGTTGGAGCAGTGCAGACGATATGAACAAACTGGGATTCATCTACATCTATGAAAAATACTCATAAACAGGATGATTTTTTTGTGGGGTTTAGGCAAACAGCAATCCTAAAAGCATTTTAAATACCAATGTCAAGAGCTAAAGTCTTTAAAAGATCATGTAAATGAAAGTATCACAGAGAACAAACTGAGCACCAGTTTTTTTGGTTTTTTTTTTCATTTTTTACAGAAAAAAGGCAGAACAGAGTTGTGGAGGGTCCATTGGATAGTCGAACATTGGATTCAGGAAGGTCCTGGAGGACTTCGCTCAGTCACTCCACATCTGCTTTATGGACTTGGAGAAGGAGTTCAACCATGTCCCTCTGGGAACGCTGGGGGTAGGGCTTCTCCGGGAGTATGGGGTAATGGGCCCTTTGAGACGGGCTGTTAGGTCCCTGTATGACTGGTACCAGAGCTTGGTCCTCATTACTGCCAGTAAGTTGGGCTTGTTTCTGGTGACAGTTGGACTCAGCTGAGGTTGTCCTTTGTCGTTATTCTGTTCATAACACTAATGGACAGAATTTCTAGGTGCAGCCAAGGCGTTGAGGGGATCCGTTCGGGTGACTTTAGGATCGCGTTTCTGCTTTTTGCAGATGATGTGATCCTATTGTTTTCACCAGACCATGATCTACAGCTTTCACTGGAGCAGTTTGCTGCCTTCAGGTCTTGAGGCGGAAAAGGGTAGAGTGCCTTCTCCAGGTCAGGGAAGAGGTTCTGCCCCAGGTGGAGAAGTTTAAGTATCCCGGGTTTTGTTCACGAATGATGGAGAAATGGAGCAGGAGATCAACAGACAGATTGGTGTGTCATCTGCAGTGAAGCGGGTGCTGCACCAGTCTGTCATGGTGAAGAGAGAGCTGAGCCAAAAGTCAAAGCTCTTCATTTTCTGGTTGATCTACTTCTCCACCTCCAGTCTGCCTGGGGAGCAGGCAGAGTGGAGGTGGAGAAGGGGCGGAGGTGGGTTGAGCTCAGCTGGAAAGCAGAAGATGCCATGGATGGAGGTCCTTATCAACTGGGGCTAGATGAAGGCCAACTGGGGACGCGACGAGGCGTGGAATAGCTGGATGCTGGTAGATGAAGGCCAACTGAGGACGCCGCGAGGCGTGGGATGGCTGGATGCTGGTAGATGAAGGCCAGCTGAGGACGCCGCTAGGCGTGGGATGGCTGGATGCTGGTAGATGAAGGCCAACTGAGGACGCCGCTAGGCGTGGGATGGCTGGATGCTGGTAGATGAAGGCCAACTGAGGACGCCGCGAGGCGTGGGATGGCTGGATGCTGGTAGATGAAGGCCAACTGAGGACGCCGCTAGGCGTGGGATGGCTGGATGCTGGTAGATGAAGGCCAACTGGGGACGCCGCGAGGCGTGGGATGGCTGGATGCTGGTAGATGAAGGCCTACTGGGGAAACCGCGAGGCGTGGGATGGCTGGATGCTGGTAGATGAAGGCCAGCTGGGGACGCCGCGAGGCGTGGGATGGCTGGATGCTGGTAGATGAAGGCCTACTGGGGACGCCGCTAGGCATGGAATGGCTGGATGCTGGTAGGTTAAGGCCAGCTGGGGACGCCGCGAGACGTTTGATGGCTGGATGCTGGTAGATGAAGGCTAACTGGGGACGCCGCGAGACGTTTGATGGCTGGATGCTGGTAGATGAAGGCCAACTGGGGACGCTGGTAGGCGTGGGATGGCTGGATGCTGGCAGATGAAGGCCAGCTGAGGACGCCTCGAGACGTTTGATGGCTGGATGCTGGTAGATGAAGGCCAGCTGAGGACGCCGCGAGGCGTGGGATGGCTGGATGCTGGTAGATGAAGGCCAACTGGGGATTCCGCGAGGCGTGGGATGGCTGGATGCTGGTAGATGAAGGCCTACTTGGGAAACCGCGAGGCGTGGGATGGCTGGATGCTGGTAGATGAAGGCCAACTGGGGACTCCGCGAGGCGTGTGATGGCTGGATGCTGGTAGATGAAGGCCTACTGGGGACGCCGCTAGGCATGGAATGGCTGGATGCTGGTAGATGAAGGCCAACTGGGGACTCCGCGAGACGTTTGATGGCTGGATGCTGGTAGATGAAGGCCTACTGGGGACTCCGCGAGACGTTTGATGGCTGGATGCTGGTAGATGAAGGCCAGCTGGGGACGCCGCGAGGCGTGGGATGGCTGGATGCTGGTAGATGAAGGCCTGCTGAGGACGCCTCGAGACGTTTGATGGCTGGATGCTGGTAGATGAAGGCCAGCTGGGGACGCCGCGAGGCATGGAATGGCTGGATGCTGGTAGGTTAAGGCCTACTGGGGACGCTGCGAGACGTTTGATGGCTGGATGCTGGTAGATGAAGGCCAGCATGGGTGACGTGTTGATGCAATGAGAGTGTTTAACAGATGGAAGGGGCCGGCTGTACGTTGCTGTGATAGTGAGAAAAGATAGATGAGTAAATAGATTAGAAGTGAGAAGATGATTCGCCTTCTTCTCTATAGGAAGATTGCTAGAGAGCTAAAGAATTAAGCTCACAGGGTGACGGTTTAAAGGAATGCAGTGGAGAGATGGGATCATTCTGGAAGGGAAACCTAAAATAGATGTGTAAGGGACAAGAAGGGGAAAGTATGCATAACATTTACTGGGAAATTGTAATAAGCTCGGATGAGCATTCCCAATGTTGGTTAGGAATGTCATCCCCCCAAAAAGGACGAGAAACGATAATTTGTGATTTGTTTAACAATTGGTGAAAGCACTTGAGCTGACTTGTACCGCCTCCTTTCGGCCAGCGCATGATTGGGAACGGCTTTGCGGTATACTAAAAGTCAAGGTTTTTTGGGGGGGTTTTTTCTCATTTATCTACTGCCTGCATTTAATTCTAATGGGTCATTAATACACATCTCATTCACTAGTGTCAATGGAAGCATGACTTATATCATCACACAGTTAAAGACAGCAAGAGCACTAAATGATGGCGAGTAACCAATGTTGACGCAGAGAAATTAATGCGGTAACTATGACAACCCATGAACGGCTCTACTGTACGCATACGTCTTCTGTTTTTATGAATGAATAATCCCTCTGTGTGAATAAGCACAGAGTGCGTATTGACCCAACACGGCCGCTGACTTGAGAGGGACAGAGAAAAGGAGCAGGAAGTCCAGTGCAGGGACTTCCTGCACTGGACTTCCTGCACTAGAAAATCCATGAAAATCCAAGGATCCATGAAAATCCTTGGTCGGTGATTGGCCGTGATGCAGCTTGGTCCAGCGTTGATAGGTCGTCGCTGATGAGCTGGACGCGCCAATTGGATGATGCAGGTGGGGCTAGAGAGTTTTCCAGTTTGAATTTACTCCTAGGCTTCATTTCCTCTTAAATTTTATTACGTTTTGATTTTATTTTAACTCCTCATTTAACTTGTTCCATAATTTTACACCATGAATTGACACATTTTAAGATTAATTGTTTTCTATAAAGTAACAACACTGAGCCAATTTGATTTGAACATATCTTTATGAAAGACATTAGATCTGTTGGAACATTTTTGACTTTTTCTTCAGTCAGCCTCATCTTCAAATTACTCAGAGGAAAAAACTAATTCCTGAATAAATCCCAGATTTTAGATTTTGTTTGATTGCTGCTTTATAGCAAGCAGCTGTATCAGACAAGACCTCTTCAAAAAACAGAAGACACCAGATGTTTTTCTTTAAACTTTCATCTTCAGAAGTTTGGAGAAGAAAAAGTGAAAAAAAAATCAATCAAAACCTTCATAGAAACTGAACATTTTATCTTTAAGACACGAGTATAAGGAAAAAAATATGTTTTACATAGTACTTTATTAGGTGTAGCTCATTTTTGATGTTTTTAACACATGATCCATACTTTCATGTTATTTCCAACTTGTTGAGGTCGTTTCACATCATGGAGCTAATAGGAATAAAAATAAAGCTCTCATGTGGCTAAAAGCCCAGCTTGATTTTCCTCATCCTCTCGCCCTCTGACCCAACGTCATGTTGGCTGAGCCTAATCTGACAGCACGTTAATAGATCGTCTAATTAACATAATGTCCACCCATTAGGAGTGGTTAACCTTTGACTTCTCACACTGACAGGAATAATGCCAAAAGCTAAAAGAAACACACACATCTGTTGCTGCTTTAGCTCGAAGCAGCGGTTTCCGTCAGACTTTTCCGCTGATCCGTCATGACGCCCCGTTCCTCCTCATTTCCTCACACCCTGCCTCTTTCTAATTGAGGAGGGAGTGAATACAATTATGGTGAGAATCATCCCGGGCTGATGTGAGGGAGGGGATTAACGGGATTAAGACGATAATCTGCTGACCCTCTGGCCCCAGCGCAGTATGGGGCTGGAAAGGCAATTTGAAGCAGGGAGAAGAGGAGATATGGAGGGCCTTAATGAGGGAGCCGCTGCAAAGCCCCTGACCACAGAGAGGCTCGCTCAGCGGGCCTCTGGGAGATTATTTTCTGCAGGACTCCTTTCCACAATCTCCTCTCGCCTCTCACATGCACCTCAATGCCCGCGAGTTCACTCCAGCTTTGAGGAACAGCTGTGTGCTTCTTGCGCGAAGGTCTCAGATGAACAAGGTATCAGTGGCAGGGAGAACTTCCTTTTTAATGCCTATTTAAGGTAACAGGATTTAAGATACAGCACGATGCAGCCTGGGCATAGCCCAACCTCGATGCTTTAATAAGTCTTAAAGAGATCACAGATACACACCACCTTAACTTGAATTGTTAAACCTAAAATACAGAGCTGACAAGAATCGCAAAAGAAGCAAATCGTAAAGTTACGTCCAGCATCCAACTGTTTCTGATGACGCAGCATTTAGAGCAAAACTTTGTGCTGCACAGATCAATAGCAGATGTGGATTTTTACTGCTGTTTGAAAAATTTGTTCCTGAATTGAATGTTTTTTTGTGTAAATTCACACAAATAAAACTTCAAGCTGGGAAAACATCACTCAATGCTTCCCTGAATTTCTCCCTCTAACAATGCTGCGTCTTAGAAAACCTGCTTTATAACTTGCTGAGAGGATGAATGCCTTTCTTCAGACAATACAAGAGTGACCCAGCTTCAAATCTATCACTGCAAATGTCTTACAAGAGGTAAATCATTTTATTTTTTAGTTTAGAGCTACAAGACCGTTAACTTTATCTGCGAAATGCATTCCTATGGTACAACTTTTTCACATTTTATCACAGAATAACCAAATTCTCCGTATTTTATTTACTGTAGATTTTAGTGATAGATTTACACAAACTAGAGCATTCTTATGAACTAGAAGGAAAAATATGCGTTTTTCATCAAAGCCAAATATTTTTTCTGTAATTATTTTACCATTATTACGAGTACAAGTGTTGACGAGTGCATCAGATGGCTCACAGAAAAAGCAATAAAAATTATGCAAATATCCTAAAAGTAAAGAGAAGCACTTGTTGCCTTTTGCCCTGCAACTAGAGCATATTTCTATTTTCTTCACACCATATGGCCTGTGCTGTGATATCCTGCAGAAAACTGATACACTCGTCTGTCTAAATCGCTTCCATCACATCTCAGATTGAAGTCATTTCACCTTACATAGTGATTTTTTCTTTATAAATAAAAACATTCCTTATCTACAAATTGCAATGTTTTGCATTGCATAAAGTTTTAAAAAAGCGTTTCAGCAAGTCAATGTTCTTGGTATGTAAGTGAAAATCTGCCGTTGTCGCATAGCAACAAAGAAAGCCCTCAGCCCACAGGCATCTGTTTGTATCATGCAGCACTTGATGATTGTCCAAATGCAATTAGCCGGGGGGATTTCTAATTGATTAGTGTGAGCAGGATGCTGCTGAGGGTAGAAATGTTGACAAAACTCTGAGTTACTAACAGCTGCTTCTCAGACTCCTGGTGAAGCCAGACAGGAAGGTACAACAAGACGTCAATGATGCAGAGAAGAAGAGGCAGTTTGTGCTAGCTGCTAGTGATTTCTTGCTTCCGGGGGGTTTGGAGATCTTTCTATGCAGGCCACGCCGCATGCCTGGTCAGCAGGGGCGTCCTGGGGTTTAGCAGTCAAAGCCTGAGAGGAGTAACGAGTCTTCTCACCTGGCCAAAGGCAGGACTGTTAGCAGCTGTCAGAGTTTTTCAAAGGTCTTTGGTTTTAGATGAGATTTGAGCCAAGACAATTGGAAATTGGTGAAAATACACAATGAGCCTTACTGTTTCGCTTAGAAGTTGATTTCAAAGTTAAACGATCATAAAATAAAGTCATTATCATTCACATGACATTGTCTTTATCCCTAATAAGCTGCTCATTTCATGCCTTTCTAACTAAAACCTTTCATTAGCCCAGTTCTTTCACCTTGATTGGATAGTGATTGCTTTCCAGTGCTCTGAATTAATTTAACCCTTTGTGCTAAAACCTTTAATAAATATATCATGTGATAAACTCCTCATTCAACAACAAGTTAAATGACAACCAAACTTTCCAGTTTGTTTTTGCAGAATTAGAAATATAATTATTGTTTTTGTTGTTTACAAAACAAATCAAGAAACAAACTTAGACACTCTGGACCAGGTTTAGCTTCTATGTTAAAGGAAACGGTAACACTTTATTTGAAGGGGTGTGCATAAGACTGACATGACACTGTCATAAATATGAGTCTTTATGAATGTTTAAGACTGTTGACATGTCAGTTGATAAATAACGACACTTTTAATACAAAGTTTACACTTTTAATGCAAATTTTAATAGAACTTTGCATTAAAAGAGTCATTATTTACCAAATGACACTTTATGACAACATTCATGAAAACTCCTTCATGTTTATGACATGTTTATGACAGTGTCATGTCAGTGTTATGCAGAACCCTCCAAATAAAGTGTTACCAAGAAAATAACTGAGAAAAGACAGGTAATAGTAGAGAAGAACAGTATTTAAGCTGAGGAGAACCAAATGGATTCAGAAAAAGTAATGGCAGTCAATGGGTCCATTGGAAAAAACGACGCACTGAGCTTGTGGTACTTTCCGTAGGAAGAGATTAGAAGATTTGGGTTGCATTGTTTCCAAATACTGCATACATTTAGAGTAACATGTAGTATAGTATAGTATAGTAGTAGAGTTACTAAAAACATCGCTCCAGATTGCTTAAGTCCAACTATAAACATTATCAGATATGTCTAACTTAGTGGTTTGAGAAACTTGTTTTGTATGGAATTGGAAGGACATACAAAACACAAGTTTATTTTCTTTCAAAGTAAAGTGACAGGATTTTTTTAGAGCCTTTATGATGGCAACTTCTGTCTTATTTAGATCTAAACTCTACTTTTTCCAAGCTTTTATGTCTTCTAGGCACGTCTGTGATCTAATTAACTGATTAATTGTAAATAGAACAAAGTATCATCAACATAGCAGTGGAAATTTATCCTGTTCTCTTGAATTATTTGACCAGGTACTAGCATAAATTCTGTAATAAAATAAAATAGACTCAAGCACAATGCCCTGAGGTGCTCCATAAGCAACTGGTGCAGGAAGAAGACTTATTGCTAACAAACAAACTGAAATCAGTCAAACAAATTAAATCAAACACATGATCCCAGCAACATGTTGAAGTTATCTGCAGCACAGAGATCTAATGGAGCAAGCAGAGACAGAAAAGACTGTAAGAATATTAATTTCTGTGCTATTAAATCTGACTGAAAGCCTTTAAATTGATTTTTACAGTGGAAATGCTCACACAATTGATCATTTTCTTTTTCTTAGGGAATGTACATAAAAACTGAAGCTGGTATAGATTTGTGATTGGCTGGGACTACTGGTGTAAAGTAA